>NW_015507591.1:51683-59815 GCF_001515645.1 Sinocyclocheilus grahami
TGTGTGTGTGTGTGTGTGTGTGTGTGTGTGTGTGTGTGAGTGTGTGTGTGTGTGTGTGTGTGTGAGTGAGAGAGAGAGAGAGAAACACATTTGTTATGACAAGAAGAGCTGAGATAAATTGTAATGAAGTGGTTTTGATAACTATTAAAGGGGTCATATGATGCTTTTTTAAAGATCATAATTTTGTATTCCTAAATGCATCTACTTTCGGAAGGCCAAATAAAGTGCTTTTGCTTTCGCCTAGAAACACACAGCGTCTCCCTGACATGCTGCTTCAACACTAACTGCGGTTACTGAAACCACGCCTTCTTTCTTTGCTGCACATTTGGGCGCATTATGCAAATATTTCCACATAGTGAGGTAGATATGTGGGGGCGTGTTAGAACGAGGCGTTTTAGGGGGGCGTGGCAGAGTCTTAACTTTGATAAAGAATATCTCTTTGGTTTTGAGAATTTAGTCTTTGCAACTTCAGGGATCTTATCTAGGCACAATCAGCTCGTAACACTCCAAAGAGAAAGAACAACTTGAAATCACATCATATGAACCCTTTAATGATGATGAAATCGTCATCTCATGATCTGATTCACTGATCTCAATTAGTGTCTAATCATATGGGTTGATTAATTTATTTATTTTGTTGTTCATGGTACTAATATGACACTACAAGATATGTTGACAAACTATTGAGAGGAAATTTAAAAACATTTCATGCACAAAATCTTTAAAGCTACAGCATCGTTTAGACACACACAGAAGAATCAGCACATGAATCTCAACAATGGTGACTATTATTACTTTTTTTTAAAAATCATACCGCAATGCATGCTGGGTGCCAGTACAAAACTCCCAGCATGCATTGCAACATGAATTTCTTTTTTTGATTGTCACCAATCTTGAGATTCATAGGCTGACTGTTGATGTCTGTGTGTTTGCGTTCTGCCATAATTCAAAGCTTTTATTTGTGTATATAGTGCTTAATAATGTTTCACAATGATTGCGGTAGTATCAGTGGTGCAACTCAATAGTATTAGTTATATGTTACACACTTAATAAAAGGTTAAACGTTAGGTGAGAGCAGTGAATCAGACTAGTTCATGATGGTCTTGACATCACAACCACCAGTTTCATCTGATCATAGAGTCTTTTGGCTTTTCTTGCTATAAAAACTGTAATAAATGAACACCCAAATTTTAACAACCAAAGAAAAACAATTTTTAATGAGTCAAGGTTCAAGAGCACAACTAAAGCAAACACCGGTCACCATTATGGTGACTTCAAATGAAAGTACAACACCTAAAATCTCAATAAGAGCTTTTGTACACATATGAGAGAAATAAAGTCACACTGGTTAGTAATAAGAAGCTGGTGATGCTGTTTGTGGAGCTGTTTAATCCTCCTCTGCTGAGATCTTGATAAAATTTCAGTTGATTTCATCTTTGGCTTTGGCTGTAAGTTGTGTTTCTCTGCTCTTGTTTCTCTTTCCTTCAGTGATTCTGCTTGTTAACAGGTGTTCATCACTAATGCTCAATCCTCACTTAATTATCTCATTAACTTCATCACCGCTTCAGTGTCACTTCAACACTCTGTAGTGTGGACACATATAAGGGCTCTTTAATACTGAGGATTTTGCTGTGGGATTTAAAGGGGTTAAATGAGTGAGATGAAGAAAAACACACTGTGAAATGTATTTTTAACAGAAATATACTGTTCATTTAATTTACTGAAGCAAACTGTAAAAAACTGTAGATTACTGGCAATCACATCTGCCGGTATTTCACCGTAAAAAATCAAGAAAAGAAAACAGCAAAATACTGTAAAACCTAACAGTAAACTTCCTGTTGTGTTTTGTGGGTCACCATTGTGCTGGAGAGCAGAGCCTGTGTTTAAGTAAAGGACGGACAGAGAAACACTGATGTTATACTGCTTGTTGTTTTATTTAAAGGCAGAAACTGTGTAGTTACTGATGCAGTGTGAATTTCTTCAATAACTTCAATTGCACATGAATGTGTTCTGCTGTTATCTGCAAGAGATTTGAGTTGAATTAATGCTTTTAATGACTTTGCATAAATCAGTAGGTTTTTTTTAAGAACTTAAGCAAAATAGTTTTTAAGACCTATATGCTTGTGTTACTTATTATAAATATTAGTTTATAATCAAATGCCAATTTTCCAAATTAAGTGCAGTCGGTTTCTGCAAATAAAGTGAGTTAATTCAAAGGTTTGCATATTAACATTGTAATAAATTAAGCTTTAGCGTTAGTTCTGGCAGGTCACGTGAGTCAAGCTTGCATCAGCTGATTCTCAGCTGATCACATCTACCTATAGGAATACGACACCTATCGCGGCATTCCTATATAAGCTGTATTCAGTAATATTCAGCAGCTTTTCAGCTTGCTTCGGAGCAAATTAAGCATCGCTGCTCGCAAATCAAACTGTTGCAGCGTGTTTCAGAACATCTGAAATCCACATCTAAGATAAGTGAATGCTGTTTTAATCCATATCGCTGTGTATATTACCTGGTCTGCTAATTGAAAAAAGCATATTTGCAGCAGCATTTACGCATCTGTGTTCATACAGCTGGAGCAACACGACGTCTAGAGCATGTAATCGCTCTGAGGACACGCCGATAGTTAAGGCCATGAGAACAAGTTTAATTCCTATATAAGCTCTATTCCGTATTATTCAGCAGCTTTTCAGCTTGCTCTGGAGCAAATTACCCTCCTCCATCCCCAGCTCCACCTTTCGCCACAGTCAGGACTTGGCTTTCTGATATTCCTTGCTAATCAGACTCCTTTATCTTGAATAAAGTGTTACACTTAAATATCATTAAGTACATTGATGATATCTGCCTTGTTCTGTTCTGTTAACCCTGGGGGGGTTATTATTGCTGCTCTCCCTGCTCATTCATGACAGGCTGCATGGATGGGCAGGGAGGTTTTTGCCCAGAACAGAACCATACCGCCAAACCAAACATTTATGCTAAGTATCTATCATTTTGACGATAGTGGTCCTGACAGAACTGATAGTTAATGAAATACAGTTTTTCACTCTAAATTTAAACAGTTCTGTAAAACCTAAAATGTTGCTACCATATTTTTCACAGTAAAGTTCTGGCAACCGTAGCTGCCGGTATTTTACCGTAAAATGTTTTTTACAGTGTAGGAGAGAAGAAGGTCAAATAGACATCTGAAAGCATGGAAGCTGATAAAAGACTGCTGGAGAACATTGTTACTGCTTTAACAACAGCAGAAAATCAAGAAGAGTAGTAAGAACTCACCTGTCCTGCATCATGCACCCAGAAACACTGAAACCTCTGTTTAAATGTGTTGAATAGCTCTGATAGTGACGGGGTAAAGACGTGCAGAGTCTGCTCGGTGCGGATACAGATTACAGTGAAGGAACAAATGCTATATAATGCTCTATTGAGTCTGCATGTTGATACCGGACTGCCTCAGAGCTCTTGTGTCTCATCCGCTGGATGTAGCTGTTCATTTCCAGCTGTTCTGCAGCATGACACGGTGTTATTCTGCATTTCTCTGGAGTTCTTCAGCAGCTCTCTTACTGCTACGTTCATCTTTCTTCAGTCTGTCTCTCTCTCTCCTGGTCTTAGGTTTGTTTTCTTTATTCTTCATCTCTCTGTCTCCAGTGTGTCAACTGCAGCATCAGCTCCACTGAAAGATAAATGATGCAGAGCTCTGCTCCTTTCTGCCTCTGCTATGGTTTTCTCTTCTGTCTCCTTTCACGAGAAAAGCATGTAGACCAGAAGTGAACAACTCTGTCATTAATCCATCAGCTTTTAATGGAAGTGTTGAAGAATCCAGGCGTATCAACTACAGACACAGGTCTCTTTTAGTTTTCTACGGTTCTCCTTAATACTCTTCTTTACTGTCTCTCCTTCCAGCAGATCTCCATGAGTGAAGAGAATGAAGGAGTATTTTAACACTTCCTTCCCAAACAGTATTTCAACCTGGTCAGCAATCTGCTGCTCCTGTTCAGTGACTCTCATATTCACAGGAAACACAATGAGAAAAGTGTGTGGTCCAGGACTGGATAAATAAACACTTTTGGCTATCTCCTCAGCTAACTCTTCAGGTTTCATCTGTGTGTCAAAGAATAGGTCCATTCAGAATCAGGTGTATGTAGTGCTTTTACTAACATCAGAGTGCATATGGCACCCAGTTTGAGAGTTAGGGTAAATTCTGCGAACACTGGTCTCAAAAATAATCAACCTTGATGGCACCAAACGCCAGTCACAGATCTGATGGAAATCTCCAAAGGTCCAGCCTGAACCCTTCACAGTGTTTCTCATCAGTTGACAGAGCTTGTCAGCTTTGACTGCCAGAATAACTGCAGTGTAACACAACCAGAGTCTGGAGCGGCTGAGAAGATGCTTGTTTGGTCAGAGCCAGAGGGGACGGTGAAATTACCCTCACCAGCTGATCTAAAAACTGACCCGCTGTTTTCTTCTAATGGGAGTTTTTAATCAGAGTAATGTGTGACATGTTTACAAGTGAACTTACTGACTTGTTTTGTTTTAATGGATGAAGCAAAAATATCAACGGTGTTAGCAATAATAGCATTATTGTTGGCATTTTTATCAGGCTCCTATATTTATGTTCAGTTATTTCACTTTAATTGCATAGAAAAGGACCTGTACTTTGCTATTAGAGTACAATTACTGAACCTAAACATAGGAGCCTGATAAAAATGCTCATTTTAGAAGAAAATTTCAGATGACACTTAGAGGCTTTTCCATCTGAACTCTCTCTCTCTCTCTCTCTCTCTCTATATATATATATATATACACCTGTATATACAGTTGTGCTCATAAGTTTATATACCCCTTGCAGAATGTGTAAAATGTTAATAATTGAAACAAAATAAGAGGGATCATGAAAATCGCATGTTATTTTTTATTTAGTTCTCTCCTGAATAAGCTTAACAGATGTTTACATATACTCCACAAGACAATTATTTATATATTACAATAGTGCAAACAAAAAAGCTGTAAAAACGGTTGTTTAGTACATTTAAGATATTGTGAAATAGCAAGTCCTTTTATTGTTTTATTTATTTGTTTTATTTTAGTTTTATTTATTTTGTGGTTTTATATGTATATATAGTTAGTATTGTTTTATATACATATTTATATATACACCCATGGCAATTTTATGTATTTGTTGAAGCATCAACTAAAAAGAAAAAATTCATCCACTTCTCCCAAAAAACATTAAAGTAAGTGGAAGAATAATATGGTAAACGTTCTAGTTACCTACACTGTGTATCTGATGAGAATAAATATACAAACAAATGTGCAATAATACTCCTTCAGACATCAGTGTGTATTTTACATAGGCCTACACAGTAAATTCCCGAATGTGTTAAATGAACACTGCTCGGAGCATATATGGTCCCACTCTAAAAGAGTGTTAAAGTTAATGAGATAATTAAGTGATTAATTAAGTGCTGATTGAGCATTAGTGATGAACAGCTGCTGTTAACAAGCAGAATCACTGAAGAAAAGAGAAACACAAGAACTACAACTGACTTCAGCCACAGCCTTAGATGAAATACTGAAATAAGAGAAGACATTAAATCTCTCAAGATCTCAGCAGAAGATGATTAATCATCTCCACAAACAGCATCACCAGCTTCATGCATCAATAACCAGATTGACTTTATTTCTGGAGTATCTAAAACAGAAGTTCTTTATTGAGAATTTTTTTCTTCTTCTTGAACTTACCGTTTTTGTGAATAGTGGTTGCTTTAGTTGCCTCTTGACCCATGACTTATTAAATATAAGTTTCTCTTTGGCTGGCACAATTGTGTGTATTAAACACATGTGTGATGGCAAGGATTTTATGATAAACTCATGTCATGTAGCTTAGTCTGTGAGTGCAATTTGTCTGAATCACAGCGCCTCCTATTGGAGACAACAGAGTCACGTCATTGTTGAAAGTGAAAGTAGAATTCAAGTACGGACATTTGGTTGAAGCTCATTTCTGACAGAAGACATCTTACATCGGCCGTTTTGTGAGCGTCTCTGTAAGTTAATTTACATTATATTTAACAAGCGTGTTCTGCTGGAAATACGTGAATTAGTTTGACAAATTCTTCGCTGATTCATTGTAGCTAGAATAGGCCTGGTCGATAAAACGGTATCGATATTTATGATAACGATATAAAAAATTTTCTATATAGCGCACGATATAGTCACGTGCTCTGAGTGACACAGACAGCACACAAACTGTCTGTTAGGGGAAGTCGTGGCCTAATGGTTAGAGAGTCGGACTCATAACCCAAAGGTTGTGGGTTCAAGTCTCGTACCAGCAGGGATTGTAGGTGGGGGGAGTGAATGTACAGCACTCTCTCCCATCTTCAATACCACGACTGAGGTGCCCTTGAGCAAGGCACCGAACCCCCAACTGCTCCCCGGGCGCCGCAGCATAAATGGCTGCCCACTGCTCCGATTTGAATGTGTTGTTAGTCTAGCCCACGAGACGCGCCGCTGCTGCGTTATTCATTCAAAATATTAGAGCAATATAGAAGCTCAGTGTGAAGATCTTGATTAGGTTAAAACCCAAACCAAGCCATTCACACAGAACGCATACTCAGCGCATTTTCTAGTACGACTACGACTGCTGCACTCACGTCTCACACAAGAGATGCATAGAAAGCCATGCAAAGTTAAAACGGTTTAAACTTTTAGAAAACGTCACGAATTCGTGGAGGTTTATTCCTTTTCACTGCGTCTCGTATGTTTTTAAAGGCAGTCTGTGTGAATGGCGCTTCGGCTCTTTGGATTAAGCAATGCATAAATATGTGATGCTGTTTTGTTCATAATTGTTTATGCAATTTACAGAATTATATTTGATTTATATGAGTTAATTTAGACGTAATGTAGGTTTTGTTATAGACATTTATTTCCTTGCATTGACAATTTAATGTGCTGCATTATTTTTCTAATTGCGCCCTCCTGTGGCCTCCGGCAACAAGCCAAAAGTTTAAGCTATTTAATCTGCATATAAAACATTAGAAATTAGATATTTGTTTAATTTGTATTTTGTGTTTGACTGTTAAAACAAAAAATATTTGTTGTTTGTCTCAATAAATTGAGTTAGTTTAAAAATACAGTGGTTAAATGTAAACATTTTTTTCTGTTGCTCTTTGTTTTAAAAATGTAAATAATTATCAATACCGAACGATATGAAACATTATATCATCGATAAATGTTTTAGCTATATCGCCCAGCCCTAAGCTAGAACTTAAAGAAATGTTTGTGTCTTAAGGCTTATCGGTGCACTAATGCTTTCGGGTTTGGGTAACGGTTTAAGCTAAAACTAAGCAGGACTGCGTTTCCCAAAAGCATCGTATACGCCTAAACTGTCCACAGAGACCATAACCGTCCATTTACGATAATTAATGGTCCTAAAATCAAATTAGGCTTGCGATGCTTTTAGGAGACGCAGCCCAGAATCTGATACAGGCCTAGGACTACTCTCTGTGTCTTCACACGAGATAGGAATGTAAATGAACCTGCTTCGATTTCTATCTTTTATCCTCTTAAAATCCTTCAAACGCTATGCACATTTCATACATAGGGTAGAGTGGGGAAATGCCCCCCTTAAGGACTGTCATTTTATTCTGTGAAACTAAAGGTAAATGTGTTCAGAAAAATTATCATAGTTTTAGTGACAATGACATAAATTATAAACCAAGCATGAAAAATGTCCAGAGTCTTCATGTTATTAGATTTTTAACTAAAATGAATTTGTACCAAGGGGGTGTTTAGTCCCACAGGTTGGGTAAAATGCCCCCATCTCACAAAGCAATTTTCTTTAAACATTTACAATTAAAAATGATGTAATCAAATAATTATGAATTACAAAATTGTAATAGCCTATTTGAAACATTTTGCTAACTAGCGACCTGATGCTAACTTGAGGTAATTTTTAAATATAAAATCCAAATATTTTTATTTAACCATCTAGTTAGAATACATTTGATGGAAAAACGAAGGATTAGATGTTCAGCACAGATAACTGCAGTAATTGCTCATTTTGCCACACTGACTATGCTTGAGAAAAAAATCATGTCATTCTGAAAATATAATTATAAATTTATTAAATAACA
>NW_015507592.1:0-3914 GCF_001515645.1 Sinocyclocheilus grahami
ATTTTTTTGCAGGAAGGAGCACATTTGAGCAGACACAACTTTTTCAAAAAATTTTGACATATAAGGAAGATTTGAGATGGGTCTGTAATTTGCCAGTTCACTAGGATTTAGTTGTGGTTTCTTAATAAGAGGCTTACTAACCACCAGCTTGAATGGTTTTGGGACGTGACCTAAAGACAATGACGAGTTAATAATATTGAGAAGCGGTTCTTCTGCTACAGGTAACAACTCTTTTAGTAATTTAGTGGGTACAGGATCTAACAGGCATGTTGTTGGTTTAGATGAAGTGATAAGTTTATTTAGCTCTTCCTGTCCTATAGTTGTAAAGCACTGCAGTTTATCTTTTGGTGTGATGAATGAAGAATCTACATTTGTTATTGTATTTCTGATGTTATCTATTTTATCAGTGAAGAAATTCATAAAGTCATTACTATTAAACTGTGCGGGAATATTTATATCGGGTGGCGTCTGGTTATTTGTTAGTCTAGCCACTGTATAAAATAAAAACCTTGGATTGTTTTGGTTATTTTCTATGAGTTTATGGATATGCTCGGCCCTGGCAGCTTTTAGAGCCTGTCTATAGCTGGACATACTGTTTTTCCACGCAATTCTAAAAACTTCCAAGTTAGTTTTTCTCCATTTGCGCTCAAGATTACGAGTTTTTTTCTTGAGAGAATGGGTATTACTGTTGTACCATGGCGCAGTACGTTTTTCTCTAACCTTTTTCAATTTGATGGGGGCAACAGCTTCTAATGTATTAGAGAAGATAGTGCCCATGTTGCTAGTTATTTCGTCTAGTTCATGTGTACTTATGGGTACACAGAGCAGTTGAGATAAATCAGGCAGCTTATTTGTGAATCTGTCTTTGGTGGCTGGAACAATAGTTCTATACGGCCCTGGTGGTCTATACTAGGGGTCGACCGGTATGTGTTTTTCAAGGCCGATGCCGATACCGATTATTACAGATCAAGTAGACCGATAACCGATATTTTGAACCGATATATATGTCTGGTGTAAAAATGAAAATTAATGTTAAAATTAAGAATAACAAGGGCTCTAAAAAAACTGCCTTCCCTGGTGTTGGTTGAGTGTAGTACTCCCACAGTAAACTCTTTATTTGAAAGAGTTAAACCTTTATTTTTTGGCAAACAAAGGGGGTTTACCATTAAAATTAAAACATGGAAGAAATAGCGTATTGTGTGATTATTCTTTTAAACTAAAGTTGTAATAATTGTTGTAGTAGTCAGGGGTTAAAACAAAAACAAAAATCTTTTGACTGAAAATGTTTCCTCGGCCAGACCCCATTCCGCAGCCATACCTGTCACACACCTAGTTTAAGAGCAATGCTTTTCTTCTTGTAATCAAGAGTGCTTGTCCTCCTAGTTAAAAAAAATTAAGGAGCACCTTCTGATCAATAATTTAAAATTCTGATCAAAAATTAGCCTTCCTAATATGAGGTGAAGTGATTAACGGCATTTTCTTTTTATCTTTGCAATGGCATAATTTTCATCTGTCAAATTAAAAAATTTATGTTTATAAGCTTTTTAAAATTTCTATTTAAAACAATATAATAAGAAGTAGAATAAGACAAATAAGTTACCAATCATGAAATTAGTATTAATGAAAAATTAATTTGTACTACACAGGTGGCACAAAAAGAACACAAAAGTGGCTTGTAGGTACATTTTCAGACATTCAATGAGGCTCAGAGGTGGCATGAGTGCAATTACATTCATAAATTCATGTGGAGATTAATGTTTTAAATAAAATTTTGAATACAGAAATATTAAATGATTTAAATAACTGCAATTATACCTAAAAATGAAACGTCTCGGTTACGTATGGTAACCCTCGTTCCCTGAAGGAGAAAACGAAGACGTCACGTCGTGACCGATGAATTGGGATATCGCTTCGATAGACCAATCTACTTTGAGTGTAAACTAAACGAGCCAATGCACATTGGCATGCAATTATTGCATCCAGATGCCGCTGATCACAGCGTGAGTATAATAAGGCAGCAGGTGCAATGCATACCAGGTTTTCGCTGAGGAGCCGAGCCGGCCGCTCAGCGGTGGTACAGCAACCGTGGCGACGGGACGTGACGTCTCCGTTCCCTCCTTCAGGGAACGAGGGTTACCATACGTAACCGAGACGTTCCCTTTCAGTCGGTCACTACGAGTCACGTCGTGACCAATGAATTGGGATCCCTACCAAAGCGCCATGGTGCTGCCCTTTCCAGTGCCCTGTGCGAGCCGCCTGCACCCCTATCTGGTGTAGGCCGGGGCTCGGGACAAGTAGTTCCACTCACCATTTTTCAAAGCACTACCTTACTAAGTGAGACTGGATAACACTGGGAAAACGTACCCGCTCCACTTGGAACAGGGACACTGCGGAAGCCCCATCCTTCCCGAAGGAGGTTTCGGAAGCAAATACACATATAGCATCCGTTTAGGTGTATATGGAGAAATGGAGGTGATTGTAACCCTCTTGGAAAGGTAGAAGTCTGCCGAGCAGTTTTAGCAAGCCGACACTAACCGGCGCCACTACCCATTTGAGGTGAGAACACAGGAGGATACTGGCTTCACACGGAGGCTATAGAATCTAGCGAACGTGTTGGGGGTCGCCCAGCCCTACAAATATCTGTCAGCGAGGCGCCATGAGCCAACGCCCAGGAGGATGCAACACTTCTAGTTGAGTGAGCTCGCAGGGCACACCCTGTGCCTGATAAGCCAGGGTGATGGCATCCACAATCCAGTGGGCCATCCTCTGCTTAGAGACGGCATTCCCCTTCTGCCGGCCTCCGTAACAGGCACACCCTGTGCCTGATAAGCCAGGGTGATGGCATCCACAATCCAGTGGGCCATCCTCTGCTTAGAGACAGCATTCCCCTGGTCTGAGGTCCTGAAGCTTTGTGTCCGGTCTATGTAGCACCTTAATACTCGGACGGGACAGAGCAAAGCCAGGGCTGGGTCTGCCTCCTCCGGGGGCAGCTCTTGCAGGTTCACCACTTGGTCTTTGAATGGTGTAGTGGGAACCTTGGGCACGTAGCCGGGGGTGGAGGGAGACAGCCTTCGCTCCAGCCCTTGCTGCAGAAAGGAAAGCACGACTGCAATCGGTCATCTCCGGGAGTCTTCTCGGCGAGAAGAACACCACTTGACGAACAAGTTCCACTTCAAGGCATAAGCGTGTCTCATAGATGGTGCTCTTGCCGAAGTGATAGTGTTCACTTCCTCCTGGGTTAGGTCACCTAGAACCTCAGCTTCCAGGGACAAGACATGGAGTTTCCAAAGGTCTGGACGCGGGTGCCAAACGGTGCCCCATCTCTGAGTCAGTAGGTCCTTCCTCAGAGGAATCGGCCAAGGAGGGGCTGTCGCGAGGAGCACTAGCTTGGGGAATCAGGTCCGAATGGGCCAATACGGCGCCACTAGCAAGACTTGCTCCTCGTCCTCCTGGATTTTGCACAGTGTCTGTGCGAGACGGCTCACTGGGGGAAATGCATACTTGCGTAGGCCCTGCGGCCAGCTGTGTGCTAGTGCGTCTGTGCCGAGTGTTCCCTCAGTCAGGGAGTAAAACAACTGGCAGTGAGAGGTTTCTGGAGAAGCAAACAGGTCTACCTGAGCGGCTCCGAAACATCTCCAAATCAGCTGGACCGTCTGGGGATGGAGTCGCCATTCTCCCAGGAGCATTGCAGCATTGCTCTCGTCGGCTGTATGGTTGAGCAGGCCCGGAATGTGAACAGCACAAAGTGACCTCAGAACCTTCCGACTCCCCGACTCCAGGTGGCAGGCGATTTGCGACATGTGACGGGAGCACAGCGCCGTTCGGACCAGTACGTGCTTGCCTCGTAAGCGCCCTTTGAGACGGTTCAAGGCAAGGCGCACTGCCAACAACTCTAGGCAATTGATGTGCCAATG
>NW_015507592.1:22227-26518 GCF_001515645.1 Sinocyclocheilus grahami
ATCTGGTGTAGGCCGGGGCTCGGGACAAGTAGTTCCACTCACCATTTTTCAAAGCACTACCTTACTAAGTGAGACTGGATAACACTGGGAAAACGTACCCACTCCACTTGGAACAGGGATGCTGCGGAAGCCCCATCCTTCCCGAAGGAGGTTTCGGAAGCAAATACACATATAGCATCCGTTTAGGTGTATATGGAGAAATGGAGGTGATTGTAACCCTCTTGGAAAGGTAGAAGTCTGCCGGAGAAACACAGGCTCTATGGCTATACCGTAGGGTATACACATACGAGAACCGCTTAGGTCTCAATATGGAACCCAGCCTTCCACGGTTCCCGCAGATTCATCGTGAAGGCCCGGCGCCGGACGTTCCGCCGCGTCTGCTACCGAGGGTGACGGAGGATCTCAACAGGGTCTACTGTAGGACACTCTGGAGCAGTTTTAGCAAGCCGACACTAACCGGCGCCACTACCCATTTGAGGTGAGAACACAGGAGGATACTGGCTTCACACGGAGGCTATAGAATCTAGCGAACGTGTTGGGGGTCGCCCAGCCCTACAAATATCTGTCAGCGAGGCGCCATGAGCCAACGCCCAGGAGGAAGCAACACTTCTAGTTGAGTGAGCTCGCAGGGCACACCCTGTGCCTGATAAGCCAGGGTGATGGCATCCACAATCCAGTGGGCCATCCTCTGCTTAGAGACGGCATTCCCCTTCTGCCGGCCTCCGTAACAGACAAAGAGCTGGTCTGAGGTCCTGAAGCTTTGTGCCTGGTCTACGTAGCACCTTAATACTCGGATGAGACAGAGCAAAGCCAGGGCTGGGTCTGCCTCCTCTGGGGGCAGCGCTTGCAGGTTCACCACTTGGTCTTTGAAGGGTGTAGTGGGAACCTTGGGCACATGGCCGGGCCCAAACTCTAGGCACGAATTGTCGACCGAAAATGCGTGCAGGTCCCCTACCCTCTTGATGGAGGCCATTGCAAGCAGGAGCAGAGTTTTCAATGAAAGAAACTTTAGCTCAACTAAATGCAAAAGCTCGAATGGGCCCTGCTGTAGTGATTTTAGCACTATAGACAGGTCCCAAGAGGGTATAGAGGAGGGCCGGGTAGGATTCAACCTCCTGGCCCCTCTAAGGAACCTGATGACGAGGTCATGCTTACCTACGGACTTCCCATTCACCGGGTCATGGTACGCAGCAATAGCAGCAACCTGGACTTTGAGGGTGGAGGGAGACAGCCTTCGCTCCAGCCCTTGCTGCAGAAAGGAAAGCACGACTGCAATCGGTCATCTCCGGGAGTCTTCTCGGCGAGAAGAACACCACTTGACGAACAAGTTCCACTTCAAGGCATAAGCGTGTCTCATAGATGGTGCTCTTGCCGAAGTGATAGTGTTCACTTCCTCCTGGGTTAGGTCACCTAGAACCTCCGCTTCCCTTCCAGGGACAAGACATGGAGTTTCCAAAGGTCTGGACGCGGGTGCCAAACGGTGCCCCATCTCTGAGTCAGTAGGTCCTTCCTCAGAGGAATCGGCCAAGGAGGGGCTGTCGCGAGGAGCACTAGCTTGGGGAATCAGGTCCGAATGGGCCAATACGGCGCCACTAGCAAGACTTGCTCCTCGTCCTCCTGGATTTTGCACAGTGTCTGTGCGAGACGGCTCACTGGGGGAAACAACTAAATGCAAAAGCTCGAATGGGCCCTGCTGTAGTGATTTTAGCACTATAGACAGGTCCCAAGAGGGTATAGAGGAGGGCCGGGTAGGATTCAACCTCCTGGCCCCTCTAAGGAACCTGATGACGAGGTCATGCTTACCTACGGACTTCCCATTCACCGGGTCATGGTACGCAGCAATAGCAGCAACCTGGACTTTGAGGGTGGAGGGAGACAGCCTTCGCTCCAGCCCTTGCTGCAGAAAGGAAAGCACAACCGCAATCGGGCATCTCCGGGGGTCTTCTCGGCGAGAAGAACACCACTCGGCGAACAGGTTCCACTTCAAGGCGTAAGCGTGTCTCGTAGACGGTGCTCTTGCCGAAGTGATAGTGTTCACTACCTCCTGGGGTAGGTCAACTAGAACCTCCATGTCCCGTCCAGGGACCAGACATGGAGTTTCCAAAGGTCTGAGGCGATTTGCGACATGTGACGGGAGCACAGCGCCGTTCGGACCAGTACGTGCTTGCCTCGTAAGCGTCCTTTGAGACGGTTCAAGGCAAGGCACACTGCTAACAACTCGAGGCAATTGATGTGCCAATGCAGCTGCGGGCCCGTCCAAACCCCTGAGACTGCATGCCCGTTGTACGTGGCACCCCACCCGGTGGTGGAGGCATCCGTGTAGACCACTAGCAAGACTTGCAAGCCGTATAGGCACTGCCGGTTAGACCAGACGAATGCTTACCGGCCCGGGAAGGATGTACCAGGTCTCCCCGCCAGGAGGCGGCGGACTTAGGACACAATTGCATCGCTACCGCCCACTCCACCGGGGGGATCGCCGAATACCCCTTCGCTGCACCGCCGTCGAGGGTGGTGAGGGAGGAGGAGCCCACCCGCCGGCCGGTTTCTGGCAGTAAAAGGTGCTGTCCACGACCTGGTGAGCTCGTCATGCACCTCCGGGAAGAAAGGCACCGGGGGGGTGCTGAGAACCAGTGCAAGACACCCCGAGAAACCAATCATCCAGCCTTGAGGTCTTGGGACGCGGTGGAGGTTTCCACTCGAGCCCGATCCTTTCGGCGGACCGGGAAAGCATAGCTGTCATCTCCGGATCCGATTCAGGCTTTGCCACCGTTCCGGAGGGCAGCAGCGCGGCCGAATCCTCATCGGACAGCTCTCCCTCTGATGCTGAGATCGACATCTGGACGGGGGGAGGTCCACTGGATACCGCTGGTACGCTCTTTAAAGAGGGTCCAGCGTGTGCCGTGGGTCGCTCCACTGGATCGGAGGAGCAAGAGGAGTGATGGCCCCCAGGGGGTTGGTTCCCTGCGGGGTTTGCCCCCAATGAGAACATGACTCATCCACGAAGGCCACCTCAGCGTGCTTAATGCCCAGACACGTGAGGCAGCGATCGTGACCATCACCCGGTGCCAGGTAACGACCGCACCCAGAAACACACGGGTGAAACGGCATCCTTATAAGGACGATCCGTCGTCTTTATAAAGACGCACCCGTGTAGCTCTTTTAGAGAAATTTGCTCTTTTTAGGAAATGCTCTTTTAGTGCTGAGGCGCACAGGGGAGATGGCCTCTTTGCAACACGACAGGGGGTAGTGCAGCCTGAAGTGCGCAACCCACTCGACACTGGAACGGCCACCGCTGAAGCGCCGTCCCACCAAGACAGAAAGCTTCCGAGAGCGTGCTGAACTCGTAGTTCTCGAAATAAACATAGAGCAGAACGATGTTGTCGCTCGGCTCCGAAGCGAAAAGCTGGTATGCATTGCACCTGCTGCCTTATTATACTCACAGTGTGATCAGCGGCAGCTGGATGCAATAATTGCATGCCAATGTGCATTGGCTCGTTTAGTTTACACTCGAAGTAGATTGGTCTATCGAAGCGATATCCCAATTCGTCGGTCACGACATGACTTGTAGTGACCGACTGAAAGGGAACTGAAATCACCAGCAGATGGCGGCAAATCATGGATTTTATCACTGAATCATTCATTCAATTGATTAGTTTGAACGGCTAATTCATTCAGGAATGAAGCAAGTGACTGTCTTTATGAATAGGTAATCATGAATCACTGACTCACTAGATTCGTTCAAAAACGCACTTTCATTCATGAATGGAACACCGCGGTGTTTGCTTTTAGAGATGCGCAGCGGCAGAGCTGTTACTTTATTTGGAACTATTTTCGTTTATGAAATAGAGCAAAATCAGGCAGTACTTGTTCATTGAACTGTTGTATTAAATCAATATTAATAATTATTAAAATCTGTCACTCTCCTTATCGCAATCTGTGGGCGCACAGAAAATGAGAGGTCTCAAGACTCAAAAGTACGTGCAAATGAAGGAACCGGCGGGAATGAGTATAATTATTATTAATAGCCGCAATCCTGCGCCTGAAATGCAAGACCTGCTTTGTGCTCTCTGCTAATAACCCGACTGTGAATGATGCGAGCGGCGTTATGTTGCCAGTGAGAAGCTGCAGCCGTGGCGGGGAGGATTTTGGTGTGCTGGTGTTCTGACAAATAATGCTACCTATCAGATTATGCTACCAACAAATCGTCAGAACATTGGCAGAACAACAACAATGTGCTACATGTTTGTTTTCCCCTCATTTTTTCCAATTGACGGAAATCCGTCGTAGCGAC
>NW_015507592.1:30439-35910 GCF_001515645.1 Sinocyclocheilus grahami
GCAACGGCGTTCTGAATCCGTGCTGTCTGAGCCTCACGAGCGCGCTGGCTCGCTCGCTTCCCCCGTCTGCGCGTCCTGAAGCGCTTGATCAGCGCAGCTGCTCCCCTGACAACAATGTCCAGCAAAACATCAGAATAGTCGAAAACCGGTGAAATATCGGGTGGTGTGTATTTCCGAATGTCCAGCAATTCGTCTCTGGTGAAACTGATTGCAGGGATATAACTAAAGACAGGACAAACTAACAAAAACATAAAAACAACTGCGGAGCACGCCACGGAGGCAGCCATCACCATCGGCGCCATTGTGCATTGTGCTTCTGAGTAACGTTGAGAACATCCCTATATATTGTTGCAACACTGCCGCCACGACCAGTCTGACGGGGCTCATGCTTATAACAGTAGCTTGGTGGAGTAGACTCATTTAGACCAATATAATCATTAGGTTTTAGCCAGGTTTCAGTCAAGCAGAGTACATCAAAACGATTATCTGTGATCATTTCATTTACAATAACTGCTTTGGGTGAGAGTGATCTAATGTTTAGGAGCCCAAACTTTAAAAATTGTTTTTGTTTATTTATTTGACATTTTTCTGATTTAATCACGATCAGATTTTTTCTAGATCCTGCATTAAATTTATATTTTGACCTAACTATTCGGGGAACAGACACAGTCTTTATAGATTGGACAGCTCAAGTACTTCTATCATTTAAGCGGGTAGAACACAAGTCATCAGGGCAGTTATTTGAGATTTGACTTACTAGTCATATGGTGCGTAGCGTCCTGGAGATGTTGTCCGACATGAGCTCCGCTCCGACTCTGCTGGGGTGCAGGCCATCAGTGCGAAAAAGCCTAGGACGCTCCCAGAAAAGATTCCAATTATTAACAAAGAGCAGATTCTGTTCTTTACACCATGATAGTAACTATTCATTTAAAGCAAAAAGTCTACTGAACCTTTCGTGTCCTCGCTGA
The DNA here is from genome assembly GCF_001515645.1 of Sinocyclocheilus grahami. Lineage (NCBI taxonomy): Eukaryota > Metazoa > Chordata > Actinopteri > Cypriniformes > Cyprinidae > Sinocyclocheilus > Sinocyclocheilus grahami. The sequence continues at coordinate 31,408 of NW_015507592.1, forward strand.
TACGTGGGAAGCGGTCCTGACACGGTGATCGTCGTCGCGGGCAATGTGTGGCACACTGTCTCGATCAGGCTCCTGAAGTCCCTCTTCAGTGTCTCTGTCTGGCGTAACTTGGTGTCGTTAACCCCCGCGTGAAGCATGACTGCTCCGGTACTCTCGTCACCCTTCAGGATCGCGGGTATCTGCGCAGAAACATCGAGAACACGAGCACCAGGGAAACAGTGAGTGTGCACTTTACCTTCAGCTAACGTAGCAAGGACGTGCCGGACGATGGAGTCTCCGATGATCACAGCGTCACCTTCCGTCTCCCGGAGGGGAGTGAAGCGGTTCTGGGTGGAGATCTCGAAGAGCGGCGGCGGCGGAGGGGGAGAGGTCGTCGCCCGGGGCCTGGCTAGCGTCTTCCGCTGCGGGTGCACCGTAGTGAAGGACATCTGGGAAGATTGAGTCCTGGGTGCACCGGGCCTGTGCAGAGAAACACACGGAGTAGAGGTGGTGGGAGAGTTAGCAGCGGGCTGTATACTTACCTCGGACTTGTGAGCGTCAGCCTGGGATGTTTCCAGCGCATCTCTCCGCTCTCTCAGCTGGGTCTGCTTTGCCACCAGGTCGCGGATCTGCTTCTCTACGGCCTCCAGCTCGAGCTGCACCGAATGCAGCTCGAACGTGTCCTCACCTGCACTCAAAGGTAGACACACATCCGCTATTAAAGCAAGTAACAGTGAGTAAAACAATGGTAATGTGTGTGAATAGAGTATTAATAATGTAAGCGAGATTAGCGGCAACCACGCTGGCGATGCTAGCGGGCTATATGCTAATAGTGGACTCGGGAAGTCAAAAATAGAACTAGTGATAACAAGGCGCTCTGATTGTTTTTGTTGTAGAATACGATAGGGGATATATTCACACGTTATAGAAACGAAAATGAAGGTGGATAAAATTGATTTTAAGATAAAAAATTAGACAACAAAGAATTAACTTGACGGAGCTCAAACTCGAAACACACGGCAGCAACAAACAGGAAATGACGCAAGAAGTGTTAAGGATTAGGGATGTGCCCGAATCCGGTATTCAGAAAGGTATTGACGTGTACTACAGGCACCCCTAAAGGGAATAAATACGTGATATACGAGAAAAATATATTTCAATGCTTTCTTTCACAATTATGTTGTTGGGTAATTATCCTGTATATAAATTGCGGGCATCAGGGAGCCGTTATTAATATGCAGGACATTAAGATCATTTATGAATGCGCATTGGCTTTTTACTTTCGAGATTCGCGCTCACACGTAGCCTACTCTACTACGGAGCGGCACTACTTGCCACACATTTCACAAGATTAGATGTTTGTCAGTGGTAGGGCTGTAACGATTAACTGCGAGCCGGTTGAAAATCGATTTAAATATGTTATGATTCAAATCGGTTGAGATGCTAAACAGATCGCGGTTCAGTTAGGGGTAGGAGTTTATATGAATGCATGTCTGAGGGGAACTTACTGTCTTTCGATGGTATTTTTTCTTTTCCTCTTCCTCTGTATAAAGCATATTAAAATTTATAAGTGCATTTATAAAGCGCTGCTTTGTTTACAGCAGAAACCAAGGAAAGGCTTTAAGCGCCACCTGCTGGCAGAGAGTGCATCTGCGTCTCGTTCAGCTCGTCTGCTGTTTCTGTTTCATGCAGATATTTTTATGTATAGTTTCACAAAACTGAAGCCAAACCATTCTGTTTTTGCTTCAAATTTCGAAATTATACAACCTAATTTAGATTAAAAACAGTTCATGTTGCATGTATGCAGCATCTTTGTTTGGATCATGATTAAAATGCAGTGGTTGCCTCTAATTTTAAATGGAAAGAGCACAGACAAAGCCTTATTTTGTTTATATGAAGAGATTTATTTTATTTGTGTTATTTATTTGATTTGGCGCTTGTTTTAAAATAAAATAAAAAATTTGTTTTTTTATTTACATTTACATTATATTTCAATTTTGTTATTTAGCAAACACTTTTATCCAAACCGACTAACAAATGAGGACAATAGGAGCAATCAAAACCAACAAAAAAAGCAATAAATTACAAGTGCTATATTAGTATATTATTATAGTGTTATTTCAATTTCACAAAGAAACTTACAGTATTTTACAATAATAAAAGGACACATTTAATTTATAATTTGTCTTAAATCTCATTTTGTAAAAAAATAATAATTGTGAATCGAATCGTGAAATCAAAATCGTGAATCAAATCGAATCGTGAGTTGAGTGAATCGTTACAGCCCTAGTCAGTGGTGCTCAGGATGTGCAAATCATTCACCATCATCCTATCAGTCATCTCTCCTTACCTCTCTCTGTTTATGTGGTAAGTGAAATGTTATGTACTGTTATGTAAAAGGCAACTGCTAGCAAGCGGCTAACCATGTCCCTTTAGTGGCTCCGTACAACGCATTATTCGTTTTCCGTGCCTTTCCGAATACGGATTCGCTATTCAGGCACATCCCTATTAAGGATGATTTAGTCATGAAAGTTGTGGGTCTTTCCAATCTAGGAAGTGATAAAATATTCCACACAGTGGGCACTGCTCACAGTAGGTTGATGCATCTATCATTTAAAACAAGTGTGACATCAGAGGACGGTGCACTTGCATAGCACACATGCGCATTGATAACACCATCTTACCTTCAACAATGCACCAGTTAGAGAGTATTTTAGTCCTTTTTGTACAGAAGTCAGAATAGGGTCACCGAGTGGGACAACCCCTGGGCATCTATTACATATTTTCTTCTGGACGAATATATTTTGGGTGTTTTTTGGTTGGTGATTGTTACTAAGCATAATCTATTCAAACTATACTGCAAAAAAAAATAAAAATTCTCATACTGATACTTCTTCCCAGCTTCATAAACCTCTTCCAATGTCTTCGTATCATCCTGCTCATGCATAAATTCATCAAATGCAAATGATGAATGCAAAAGATTCTGCACAACTGACAAGTTAGATCAGTAGTTCCCAAACCCTGGTCCTGGAGGCCATAGGCGTAGCTTGACGTTTGAGCTTGGGGGGCCAAACCGAACCGGTGGATTTGGTCAGACGTACTTTTGAACACATTTTAGTTTTGCTGTAGTAAATCTACATATTCACATTCACACAGAGCAGTGGCAAGTGCTTGAGGTTGTCATGGTAACCACATACATCGCCCACGAATTACAGCTGCGCTTCTATTCTGCCACACTAAACTTAGCAATAAACACGTTTAAAATGCACAATAAACATGTCTGTCAAAACGATCTCAAAGGAGACTTTTATTAAGCAAATCAAGGAGTACTCATCCACTGTTTTTAAAACAGACATTTGTTGGGCTTGATTCAAATTAATGCACAATGAGGCGCACACTTCTTATTTAGTCTTATTGAATAGACGATAAACAGTTTATATTCTAAAATCTAGTTAAAGGTTGTGTTCTGTGAAAATTAAATAACATTTGGATGTAAATGGTCGGCATAAAATTAGTGTGCGGCTAAACCTGCTGCGTCCTGTGGATCACCTTTATCTGATTGTCCGAGTCCCCGGAATCAGTTTTTCGTTGTCTCCAGGTTTCTCTGCAGTTCGTGTATGTTGTTAAAAACGCGGAACATCATTTTATTCCACACAACAGGCAAGCATTACTGTTAAGTCTATTATCCACCAAAATGCAGATTCGTCACGTGACAATTCTTACGCAAATGAGATTGAGGAAGTTTGTTAGTTTGTTTTGATTTATTAATTTACTTACAACAACAATTTAAAATGTATTAACTTTTATGTATTCACTTTTTATTAACTGATTAACTGCATTATATACATTTTTACTTCATAGAAAAAACTTTATAAATAAATATTTAGTAAAATTCTTAAATCGCTACCCCCCACAAGCTACGCCCATGCTGGAGGCACCCCAACACTGCACGGTTTGCATGGCTGCGTCCGAAATGGCATACTTCCCTACTATATAGTAGGCAAAAAGCAGTAGGCGAGCGAATGAGTATGTTTGAATCCTCAGTATTCATAGAGTAGGTGAAAATTGCACTAATTCTCGCGAGATTTTAACTTGCGTTCTAATATGCCTACTTGCCTACCATATAGTAGGAGAAAAGAGTACTGAAGAAAGAAGTACTTTCGAAACCTCAGTATTCATAAAAGAGTATAACCCAATTTGAAGCAAAAACAGAATGTTCTGACTAGCTTTGTGAAATTACACTACATGCCCGAACGAAGCAAACAGCAGAAGCTCTGAATGAGATGCAGATTCACTCTCTGACAGCAGGAGGCGCTCATGGAGCAGCAGATACTGCGTTTCCTTGGTTACCGCCGTAAAGCAGCGCTGCACTGAAACACTGCTTTAATATGAACTATACAGAGACCAGATGAAAAGAAAATACCACATCAACTTTTCTGAAGGCAGTCAGTTCCCCTCAGAAGCACATTCATATAAACCCCCAAATCAAAATTTAGGATTTTCTTCCAATAGTTCGTGCATCAT
>NW_015507592.1:37142-37973 GCF_001515645.1 Sinocyclocheilus grahami
ATCTGACTTTGTTGCAACCTAGAATTAAACTGCTGGTTTCATCTGAAGATAAACGACAACCTCTCCAACAGCCGAAACATACTGTTCCACCGTGTTTCCACCACAACTGGTTCAAACTCACCCGCTCTGAAGATGCATTTGTCACAATGTGTACACATCTCGGCCTGCAGGCTTTGATCACTGTCAGCACCTCAGGAATGCCAAATGGCCATGTTGTTATGAAAGATAGGTTTGGGACAGGAACGCAAAAGTAAGTGCTGACGTTGGTGGCAGGGATCATAACTGGACCTAAACTCTGGAAAGGTGGGCTGAAGCAATTAGAAACCCTGCAAGTGTATTTCAAGCCCTTGTTCCCTTCCAAGTTTGTTCCTTCAAGACTCATATTTCATTTGATATTAAGGTTTGGGCTTGTCTAAATTCCACTGAAACCGGTTCTTCTACATGTTATTGTACTTGAAGGGTTAGTTTCACCCAAAAATGAAAATTCTGTCATCATTTCCTCATTACTCATTTGTCGTTCCAAACCTGTAAGACGTTTGCTCATCTTTGAAACACAAATGAAGATATTTTTAATGAAATCTTGATTCTACACAACTGCCACTCTGACACAGTTGATAAAGAGATTGTAAAATTAATCCATGTGAATCGGCAATTTAGTCCACATTTTCTAAAGAGACTTGATTGATTTATATGATATAGCAGATTTCATTTATTCACATATTGATCAATGTTCCTACAATGTTGAGTTGTTAATACAAATTAAGTTGATAGAATGTTTCTGGAACATCATATTAACCTTATATTCCACTAACATTAAGAAATGTTTAGAAC
>NW_015507592.1:37983-38594 GCF_001515645.1 Sinocyclocheilus grahami
ATGAACTATACAGAGACCAGATGAAAAGAAAATACCACATAAACTCTTCTGAAGGCAGTCAGTTCCCCTCAGAAACATTAATAAACACCCAAATCAAAATTTAGGATTTTCTTCCAATAGTTCGTGCATCATGAACAGTGAGTGATCTGCCTGCTACAGTATTTTTCTCTGTGCATCCGTCTTCAGCGTCTCTGGCCTGTGTTAACGGGCGTTTACAGACTTCATATTTTCACATACATGACATTTTGGAAAACGATTGCATTGCAACGCAGTTTGTGCAAGTCCAGAACAGAGATGAGTTGCTTGCAATAAGACAAAAAACGGCCGGTTGCCGATCGCGTAAGTTCCAGGGGAAGCTCCTTAAGTTCGGCCGTCCTACACACACGTGACTGACTGCTCGCTCGCACCAACAGGAGGAGGAGGGTCGTGTTACTCTCTACAGTGCACTCAAGCTGAGGGATTCCTACACTTTCAGTCTTTGAGGAGACATGAAAAGCAGCACATACCGCAGGATCGGTATAACGGAAAATATTACCGGTTTTGAAAATTACTAGAACTAACTACTGGAAAGAACTAACTACCATAGTTAGCTAACGATTCTTTTGGGAAAT
>NW_015507592.1:39910-40750 GCF_001515645.1 Sinocyclocheilus grahami
AAATGAAGATATTTTTAATGAAATCTTGATTCTACACAACTGCCAATCTGACACAGTTGATAAAGAGATTGTAAAATTAATCCATATGAATCGGCAATTTAGTCCACATTTTCTAAAGAGACTTTGAATATGATATAGCAGATTTCATTTATTCACATATTGATCAATGTTCCTACAATGTTGAGTTGTTAATAAAAATTAAGTTGATAGAATGTTTCTGGAACGTCATATTAACCTTATATTCCACTAACATTAAGAAATGTTTAGAACAAAAATGTGTAAGCTGGGTATTTTCTCATTTATAATTCTTCCATTTCATAGTCTATGAACCAACTAAATTATTAGCATAATAATGATGATGATAAAAATAAAGATAAATTGAACATTCACATCTACACACAAGACAGGTGACCCCATTTCAAAGCAGCTAATAGACATCACCACAAAAACATAATTAACAGACTAAAACACATTCACGTTCATACTGTCACGTCAGGTGATCTTGAGTAAAACACTATAAATAGACAGAACTGTAGTGTGCAGCTCATAACTCAATACATGACACAGAGAGGGAAGACTTCCATATTCAGGTTTGACTTCATTATTTCACTAAATATATCAATCATGCATACTGGTAAAAGTATATCCATTTATACTGCTCAATTATGCAAAATTATTTTGGTTAATACTGAGATCATGAGTATTTGATTAGAGATGGATGATATGACCAAAATCTTATACCAACCGTTTTATGTCACAATAATTGATATAAATCATTTTAAAATACAAAAAATTAAAATACTGCGGAATAAAGATAAAAGAATGAAACCGCTTTCAACA
>NW_015507592.1:41073-42946 GCF_001515645.1 Sinocyclocheilus grahami
CTGAGCATCACAGACACTCAAGATATCAGAAGATGAGTACTATTGGAGGTGAGTGGACATTATTTGGCATTTTTTATTAGAAGTCTGTAATATGACGTACTGTAATATGATATGTGACCTGTGCTAGCAAAATGAGCAAAATGAGGGCTCATTATACTACAAGGAAACCGGCGTCCTGTGGCAAGCCGAATGGCCTAATATTGTTTAAAACGCAGTCAAATATGCCGTTTTGTATGTAAACATGATTTCTCTATAGCGTAAATGTGAACCTCTTGGCTTGCCATAGGCACAAGTCAAACGGTACTGTGCTCGCAGTGCGTGCTCTTCAATTGAGCGTATGCACGGAGCGCTATTTAGAGCTTCCGGATAAAGATAAGCCAGCTCGTAATCTTCCGGTGAAGCTCGTTTTATATATGTGCTATATATATTTACAGTAGGTAGAGACTCTCACAGAAACCTCTCCTGCCTCATTCTTATCAAAAACTGAGAAACAAAATAATTGCAACACCGTAAATAATGATAGCGGAATTAACATACAGTTTCATGTTATTAAAGAACATATAATTTTATATGCAGAGTCTGGTAATCAAGTTCCCAGACACGTAACTGTACATTTGAATGCTGACAAATAAACACTATTGTAATTATAGCCGTGAACAAATGTTTTAAATCTTTTAAAAGCCTTTATTATTTCTCAATTTGGTGCAGAAATATTCACAAAAAAATCACTTTATTAAAGGTTCACTCTTCATTCATGAAGATGACATGAAGAAATGTGCCAAAACCGTGTCTCTTGGCGAAAAATAAAGACTTTTTAAGATGAAAATGCAATTACCGTTGTAACCAGGAGATGGCAGCAGAGGATCACTCATTGGCTGCAGCTGCCATTTCAACAGTAGTTTTTTTCACATCTTTTGATTTATTATAAAATAAATATTAATTATAACAAATTTAATACTTTATCGCACTGAAGTATAAAGTATAGCAAGTGCAGGAAGTCACTTGTCAATTAAATAAATAAATAAATAAATAAGGCCAGACAGCAGCCTATAATGCTGAATTATTTAAATACCTATATAGTCAAATACAAATTAAATAAGATGGTTGTTGGTATAACAAATAAATAATGCAAATAGTGCATTCAGTTGACCAGAAATAACTAAGCTGGCTTATCTAAAACCAGGAAGTAATCGTGCATATGGTCAATTGCACACACAAAGACACCGGCGCGCGCTGTAGCCTTTATCATTTCATATTCAAGAGCGAAATAATCTACGTGCATGCAATATCGTGGTCAGTTAAGTCATGAAGGTACCAAAAAGCGATTAAAGCTGCCTTAAAACTGTGCATGCATGTAATATATTTTATGAGTCACATTTAAGAAAATGGTTTTCAAAACTGTCCTGGAGCAGCCCGGCACTGTCTCACTCATCTAACACACCCGATTCAACTCGTCAGCTCATTAATAGAGACTTTAAGACCTGAAGTGGGTCAGAAAAGGTAAAGAGAGTTGAGAGAAAATACGATGCTTGTCAGATCCGCGTCACGTTCAGCAGCGGCAGCTCTTAAAGAAAAAACAGGCAAAACAACCTAATAACCAGCTGCTGTGATGTTTGTTCGTAAAGGAAATCAATTACTTTTTATATAGCTTTAAGGAATCATCTATATTTAATTTCGAATTTAGTGTTTGATAACTTCAATGTCTGTATATTTCTGCTGAAGGGCACAGGTAGGCCTAAATATGACATTTATTATAATGGGTTTATGTGAAGTTTGTTTTAAGTTCACTTAAGTTAGAAGTAGGGATGCACCGATACCACTTTTTCCCGTACTCGCCCGATACCGATACTTTTATTTTTGGTACTTGCCGATA
>NW_015507592.1:44461-57638 GCF_001515645.1 Sinocyclocheilus grahami
CCAGGTTCCGAAACAACAGGCCATGTGTGAAAACACCCTTAGTTTTAATCCAAATGACGCGTACGTGTGCTAAGTGAGTGGACATCAAAGATCACACAACAGAAATTCTCTCTCTTTCTCTCCCTGCCCTTAAGTAACTTGTGCATTGTTTTACTTACTTGTTTTTGACGTATCCGACCGAACTACAAACTTTCCAGTGATGTCTGTGAGAAAGATATATTCATTCGACAAGCTCGCGCATCTGCGCCACCGCACGCTCAATCCACTCAGCGTGCTTTGTTTATCAGCTCACGCACATCAGCTATACAGGCGTTAATAATACTGAATGTTTAACATTATATTCATTGCATGCATATACTTCGTAGACATCCTTAATCTCTAATAACTCCATTCTGCTGTCTGTTGTTCTGTTGTCGGTGTTTCATTGTCGCTTATCACATGCTGTGTGGTATCAGCATTTGGTATCGGGGCATTTTTACGAGTACGAGTACAAGAGCTCAGTATCGGGCCCGATACCGATACCAGTATCGGTGCATCCCTAGTTAGAAGTTATTTTATTTTATTTTATAGAAGTCTAGTAAATGTTAAAATTGACAGCTCTCAATTATACTGTAATGTTGAATGGCTATAGTCAATGGTTAAATATTAGGGGGAAAAACTATTTTAGAGACATCAGTAGTACCTGTATCAGTGATACTGGCCTTCAGTCATAAAAATAAAAGATGCCATAAAGACAGTATATTTTTAATATTTGTTTAATGTTGTTTGTACATTAATTTGAAGATTTAATGTGAAATTATTGCAATATAAAAGTATGTTTAAAAACTTTAATAAATCGCCCATTTTATTCTGAGATTTATTGCGACTGTTCCTACCTAACATTAATTAATTTTTATTAATCGATTGACAGCACTAATATATATATATAATTTGTAGGTAAGTATACTAGTGTATATATATACTATAATATATGTATGTTCACTCTATGTTTTTTTGGTTATGATGTCATGAGCAAGGGGAGGAACTCTGATGTCATGAGCAAGAAGAGGAACTGTGATGTCATGAGCAAGGGGAGGAACTGTAATGTCATGAGCAAGAAGAGGAACTGTGATGTCATGAGCAAGGGGAGGAACTGTAATGTCATGAGCAAGAAGAGGAACTGTGATGTCATGAGCAAGGGGAGGAACTGTAATGTCATGAGCAAGAAGAGGAACTGTGATGTCATGAGCAAGGGGAGGAACTGTAATGTCATGAGCAAGAAGAGGAACTGTGATGTCATGAGCAAGGGGAGGAACTGTAATGTCATGAGCAAGAAGAGGAACTGTGATGTCATGAGCAAGGGGAGGAACTGTAATGTCATGAGCAAGAAGAGGAACTGTGATGTCATGAGCAAGGGGAGGAACTGTAATGTCATGAGCAAGAAGAGGAACTGTGATGTCATGAGCAAGGGGAGGAACTGTAATGTCATGAGCAAGAAGAGGAACTGTGATGTCATGAGCAAGGGGAGGAACTGTAATGTCATGAGCAAGAAGAGGAACTGTGATGTCATGAGCAAGGGGAGGAACTGTAATGTCATGAGCAAGAAGAGGAACTGTGATGTCATGAGCAAGGGGAGGAACTGTAATGTCATGAGCAAGAAGAGGAACTGTGATGTCATGAGCAAGGGGAGGAACTGTAATGTCATGAGCAAGAAGAGGAACTGTGATGTCATGAGCAAGGGGAGGAACTGTAATGTCATGAGCAAGAAGAGGAACTGTGATGTCATGAGCAAGGGGAGGAACTGTAATGTCATGAGCAAGAAGAGGAACTGTGATGTCATGAGCAAGGGGAGGAACTGTAATGTCATGAGCAAGAAGAGGAACTGTGATGTCATGAGCAAGGGGAGGAACTGTAATGTCATGAGCAAGAAGAGGAACTGTGATGTCATGAGCAAGGGGAGGAACTGTAATGTCATGAGCAAGAAGAGGAACTGTGATGTCATGAGCAAGGGGAGGAACTGTAATGTCATGAGCAAGAAGAGGAACTGTGATGTCATGAGCAAGGGGAGGAACTGTAATGTCATGAGCAAGAAGAGGAACTGTGATGTCATGAGCAAGGGGAGGAACTGTAATGTCATGAGCAAGAAGAGGAACTGTGATGTCATGAGCAAGGGGAGGAACTGTAATGTCATGAGCAAGAAGAGGAACTGTGATGTCATGAGCAAGGGGAGGAACTGTAATGTCATGAGCAAGAAGAGGAACTGTGATGTCATGAGCAAGGGGAGGAACTGTAATGTCATGAGCAAGAAGAGGAACTGTGATGTCATGAGCAAGGGGAGGAACTGTAATGTCATGAGCAAGAAGAGGAACTGTGATGTCATGAGCAAGGGGAGGAACTGTAATGTCATGAGCAAGAAGAGGAACTGTGATGTCATGAGCAAGGGGAGGAACTGTAATGTCATGAGCAAGAAGAGGAACTGTGATGTCATGAGCAAGGGGAGGAACTGTAATGTCATGAGCAAGAAGAGGAACTGTGATGTCATGAGCAAGGGGAGGAACTGTAATGTCATGAGCAAGAAGAGGAACTGTGATGTCATGAGCAAGGGGAGGAACTGTAATGTCATGAGCAAGAAGAGGAACTGTGATGTCATGAGCAAGGGGAGGAACTGTAATGTCATGAGCAAGAAGAGGAACTGTGATGTCATGAGCAAGGGGAGGAACTGTAATGTCATGAGCAAGAAGAGGAACTGTGATGTCATGAGCAAGGGGAGGAACTGTAATGTCATGAGCAAGAAGAGGAACTGTGATGTCATGAGCAAGGGGAGGAACTGTAATGTCATGAGCAAGAAGAGGAACTGTGATGTCATGAGCAAGGGGAGGAACTGTAATGTCATGAGCAAGAAGAGGAACTGTGATGTCATGAGCAAGGGGAGGAACTGTAATGTCATGAGCAAGAAGAGGAACTGTGATGTCATGAGCAAGGGGAGGAACTGTAATGTCATGAGCAAGAAGAGGAACTGTGATGTCATGAGCAAGGGGAGGAACTGTAATGTCATGAGCAAGAAGAGGAACTGTGATGTCATGAGCAAGGGGAGGAACTGTAATGTCATGAGCAAGAAGAGGAACTGTGATGTCATGAGCAAGGGGAGGAACTGTAATGTCATGAGCAAGAAGAGGAACTGTGATGTCATGAGCAAGGGGAGGAACTGTAATGTCATGAGCAAGAAGAGGAACTGTGATGTCATGAGCAAGGGGAGGAACTGTAATGTCATGAGCAAGAAGAGGAACTGTGATGTCATGAGCAAGGGGAGGAACTGTAATGTCATGAGCAAGAAGAGGAACTGTGATGTCATGAGCAAGGGGAGGAACTGTAATGTCATGAGCAAGAAGAGGAACTGTGATGTCATGAGCAAGGGGAGGAACTGTAATGTCATGAGCAAGAAGAGGAACTGTGATGTCATGAGCAAGGGGAGGAACTGTAATGTCATGAGCAAGAAGAGGAACTGTGATGTCATGAGCAAGGGGAGGAACTCTGATGTCATGAGCAAGGGGAGGAACTATAAGGCTGATGAGTCAGTTTGGGTGTACAGCCCGAAATATAAAATAGGACACTCCCTTAAGCTTGACTGCCACTGGGTGGGCCCCTAGAGGGTTTTAGAGAGGGCGGGAGAGGTAGTGTATAGGGTGCAGATGCTGTCTAAAGGCAGGAAGGTAGCCTTGCACAGAGACAGGCTAGCCTCATACAGATGTAACCTAACCGTTTCTTTTCAAAAGAGGAAGTCCAACTCCCTGGCCTCAGGAAACAACATGGACACTGACCCCATGCCCTTGCCAAACACTCCAGTTGTTCAGGAGCCCCTTTCCCCAAACACCCCACACCCAGCCACTTCCCTTGGACTTTCCCCTGTGTCCCATGTCCATACCCTTCATTCCCTTGCGGGCTCAGATCCCAAGCCTGTTGTGCGACCAAGGAGGCAGAGGTGCTTGGTCACCTCAAAGACTTTGTTTGCCCCCTCGTGGATCAGGCTTCTTTTTTAAAGGGGGAGGGGGGATCGACTGAGAACCTGCCTAGTTTCATTAGTAGGAAACGCTATCTATCTATCTATCTACAGTGGTGTGAAAAGGTTTTTGCCCCCTTCCTGTTTTTTTTATTTTTTGCATATTTGTCACACTTAAAAGATTCAGATCATCAAACCAATTTTAATATTGGTAAGAAAAACTAAATTAAGGTTTTGGAGTGGCCAAATCAAAGTCCAGACTTAAATCCGATTGAGATGCTGTGGCATGACCTTAAACAGTCCATTCATGCTCAAAAACCCTCCAATGTGGCTGAATTCAAACAATTCTGCAAAGAAGAGTGGGCCAAAATTCCTCCACAGCGATGTGAAAGACTCATTGCCATTTATCGCAAATGCTTGATTGCAGTTGTTGCTGCAAAGGGTGGCACAACCAGTTATTAGATTTAGGGGGCAATTGCTTTTTCACGTAGTGCCAGGCAGGTTTGGACAGTTTTTTCCCTTAATAAATGAAATCATAATTTCAAAACTGCAGTTTATATTTACTCAGGTTATCTTTGTGTAATATTAAAATTTGTTTGATGATCTGAATCTTTTAAGTGTGACAAATTTGCAAACAATTCAAAAAACAGGAAGGGGGCAAAAACATTTTCACACCACTGTATGTAATATAAATAAATACATAAGAAGAATGTAAAAAAGCAAAAAAGAAAACAAATTAAAGGCCAAAAATAGGCAAGTGAGAACAATTCCTCAAAAAAGCATTATAAGCCATTATAATTATCGGCATTGCCATCTTTGGACTCTACGATCAACTTAGCTTACAATGCTTTTGAGAAACGCAGCCATGGCCCTTTAAAAACAGTTATCAAATGAATACAAAAACTTTTAACATTTAAAATGTTAATTTGTACATTAAGCTGTTAAATGCATTTTAAAATGATACTTTTTACCTTTCTGCTTCAAGGTAATGCACCCACAAGAACGAAGCACACCACACCAGCAGAAACTGGAGAAAAACACAGGGTGAGTGCCTGAGCATTTTAAGCACTAGCTGCATTACTAAAAACAACTGCGTCCCCATTTCATTGTTTACCTTTCTGTAGTTTTCATATCGCTAACATCAAACCTCACTGATCCTTGTGTGTCACACAACTTACACACGAAGTGATGTTACGAAAGTGTTGCCATATTTGATTTAGGCCTTGTACACAAGTTGATCAAGTTTTGTACATAGAATGAATACAGGGTCTCCGCAGGTCCTTAAAAAGTCTTATCACATCGGTTTTATGACATTGAAGGCAATAAAAAGTCATGAAAAGAATACCCACGCAATTGCTTATGATGTATGGTTAATGAATTATGATATTGTTTATTTTATGGTGTTTTTTATTGTATTATCTTGTCCTTTATCTTTTTGAATGAGCATAGAGTAGCAATGCCAAGTAGTATATGAAAATATATAAAAATGTATATACAATTCTTTAGTGAAATAAAGATGATATTTATTGAAATTAATTCAAATTAAGGAGAGAGAGAACAAACGAACGAACGCATGCACCCACGTGCGAGAGAGCGATTGTGAAGCACTGCAAACAAGCTTGTCGGTTTAATTACAAAAACTGCCAAGTTATCACCTCATTGCTGAGAAATATATGTAGCTCTTAATGCACAGATCCGATCTTTTGACCAGATCCGATTTTTTGGCACATCTGTTTACATTAATTCCCACCCAAAAGGATTGTCTGCAGTGATCGCTTTACTATGCACATGGTAGACCCTCAGGTTTTAAATGGCCGTGCTATTAAAATGATTTATATAATTCACGTTGAATGGCCATTATTATTTGCCAGCATGGACAACGGCTGTCATGGATGTTTTGCAGCACAAAATCTGACTGAATGGATAAAGATCGGAAAATAACGGTAATTTTAATTTGTTAGACTATTTTATCTACAGCTCGTTAGAGGTACAATTCTTTAGTGAAATAAAGATGATATTTATTGAAATTAATTCAAATTAAGGAGAGAGAGAACAAACGAACGAACGCATGCACCCACGTGCGAGAGAGCGATTGTGAAGCACTGCAAACAAGCTTGTCGGTTTAATTACAAAAACTGCCAAGTTATCACCTCATTGCTGAGAAATATATGTAGCTTTTAGCTGCTGTATTTTCAAAATTCACGGGGTCGGGGGTTGAAAAACAGCTCCTGAATGTGCAATTTCTTACCTATAAAAAGTTTCCATCCCAATAAAACGCGAGCGCATACAGCACGCCGGCATTTAAAATCTTTATGAGCAAACGTGCCGCCCTCGCATTGGGAGTTCTGTGGAGAATCGGATATGTGTGTTTAGACGTAGGTCGGATGTCCAGATATCAGATGTGTATCCGATTAAAATCCACATTTGGAAGTGGCTCAGATCGGATGCCAAAAAATCGTATCTCGTGTGGGTTTTTGTGTTTACACGTGTGCAACAAATTCCGATCTGTGTCAGATGTGAGCGAACGATCTGATTTTTTTGTGCCCGTGTAAACGCAGCCTTATACTCAGGGTGATTACTCTTCTCTTACTCTTATGTGAACCTAACCTGTTTGGAAGCAGGTTTTCTTCACTTAAACCCAAAGTCTCTTTTGGACTCCTCCCCTTTTTAAAAGCGTAAGTCAGGGCTGCCCAACCCTGTTCCTGGAGATCTACCATCCTGCAAAGTTCAGCTCCAACCCTCATCAAACACACCTGAACTGGCTAATTATTCTCTTAGGCAGCACTTGATAATTACATTGTTGGAGCAGGGCTGGAACTGAAGTCTGCAGGATGGTAGATACTTAACGTACGTGATACTTAAATACCTCATTCATTCATTCACACTGCAAAAAATGCTTTTCTTTGCGAGTATTTTGGGATCCAAATTAAGTGAATTTTAATTGAATAAAAAAATTTTTTTTTAATGCAAATGGAAGCAAGATAATTTTTCTTATCTCATTGGCAGATAATTTGCAAAACAAGAAAAATACACTTAAAAGAGTAAATACTTTGTCATTTTTCTTATGTAGATAATGCATCATGGTACATTCATTCATTGCACATATTTTCATCATGCTGACCTCGTGAAAGTGACAAAAACGGCATGCCCTTTTATACTGAATCCTGTAGATGAGGAGCTTGCATTAATTCATAGGGAGATAAATTTATATCGGGATATATTTATTTATTTATGTGTGGCAGTCTGCTATCAAAAGCTTAACACAACGTCAATTATGGCAATGAATAGACTACGCCACCCCGGAAATTGGAGGGAGACCCACAGGTACACCAAGTACCACAAGCACACAGATGTGTAGTGGCTAAAACAGATACCAGACAACGATGAAACGTTTCACACAATTTATTCAAACAACGTTCAGGAAAATACAAAACTGGTCTCTTTAATATATAGGAATGACAAACACGTAGCTTCTCGTCACTGTAGTTACCCCACCTCAAGTCCTCGGGTCAATAAATGTTCGAAAATACAAAATTTAAAAGCGCCACCACCGGCAGGGAATCGTTCCAGTCGTCAAGGTGATCCTTGTTCACTGAAATGAGATTGTCAATGAATTGGGTTAATGTTACATACAAAGCTGCAACAAATGCGTCGTCCGGTCTGAGACCAGAAGAGTGGTTGAAGAGAGCAGTTTGCAGAGAGAAAAAAAACAATCCAATCCGTCCGCAAGCATTCCGGTTCAGGCGTTCATTACCGCATGCAGATAGTAGTAATTCATATGGCGCTAGAATGGTCACAGCCTAACAGCGCCCACAAAGCCTGCTGCAACACCTCCTGGCTCCCGGACTGAGAGGGCTCTGGAGTGGACTCAACTCCCTGACCTTGCACAGCGTCTGTGCGAGAAGGCTCACTGGGGGAAACGCATACTTGCGCAGGCCCCACAGCCAGTTGTGGGCCAGTGCGTCCGTGCCGAGTGTTCCCTCAGTTATGAAGTAGAACAACTGGCAGTGAGAGGTTTCTGGAGAGGCAAACAGGTCTACCTGAGTGGCTCCAAAACGTCTCCAAAACAGCTGGACCGTCTGGGGATGGAGTCTCAGTTCTCCCGGGAGCGTAGCTCGTGACAGCTCGTCGGCCGTAAGGTTGAGCAGACCCGGAATGTGAAAGGCACGGAGTGACCTCAGAACCTTCTGACTCCAAAGGAGAAGGTGGCGGGCGAGTTGCGACGGGAGCGCAGACCACCTTGTCGGTTGATGTACGCAGCGGTCGCCGTGTTGTCCGTTCGGACCAGCACGTTCTTGCCTCGTAAGGCAAGGCGCACTGCCAACAACTCTAGGCAATTGATATGCCAGTGCAGTTGGGGGCCCATCCATACCCCCGACACTTGTGCCCGTTGAACGTGGCCCCCCAGCCAGTGGTGGAGACATCCATGTAAACCACAGCATGCCTGGAGACCTGTTCTAGGGGCACTCCTGCCCGGAGGAACGTAAGGTCTGACCACGGGGTGAAGGTTTGGCAACAGGCCGGTGTAACTTGGACCCGTTGTGTGCCGCACTGCCATGCCCACCTCGGGACTCAGCCATGAAGCCAGTGCTAGAGCGGTCTCATATGAAGCAGCCCCAGCGGCGTAACTGCCGGTGCAGCTGCCATATGCCCCAGGAGCCTCTGAAATAGTTTCAGTGGGACCGCTGTCCTGCCCTTGAACGAATTCAAGCAGTTCAGCACCGACCACGCACGTTCTTCTGTGAGGCGTGCTGTCTGTTCGACCGAATCCAACTCCATACTGAGAAAAGAGATCCTCTGCGTCGGGGAGAGTTTGCTCTTTTCCCAGTTGACCTGAAGGCCCAACCAGCTGAGGTGCGAAAGCACCAAGTCCCTGTGTGCACACAACTGATGCGGAGACTGAGCTAGTATGAGCCAATCGTTGGGAATGCGGACGCCCTGTTCTCTCAGGGGAACAAGGGCTGCCTCCGCAACTTACGTGAAGACACGGGGCGACAGGGACAGCCCAGAGGGCAGGACTTCGTACTGATATGCTCGTCCTTCGAATGCAAACCGCAGAAATGGTATGGGGTGTGGAAGGATCGACATGAAAGTACGCATCCTTCAGGTCGATTGCTGCAAACCAATCTCGGGGACGGATGCACCTGAAAATGTGTTTCTGCATCAACATCTTGAACGGTAACCGGCGAAGGGCCCGGTTCAAGACACACAGATCCAAGATTGGTCTTAACCCACCACCTTTCTTGGGTACAATAATTTAAGGGCTGTAAAACCCTGTATTCATATCGGCTGGAGGGACCGGCTCTATCGCCTCCTTTGCCAGTAGGACTGCGATCTCCACGCAAGACAGGAGCATCGGCCACCTTCACTGTCGTGAAGCGGATGCCACTGAACTTGGGGGGATGCCGGGCGAACTGAATTGCATAGCCGAGGCTGATGGTCCGCAGAAGTCAACTAGACGGGTTTGGGTAGCGCTAGCCAGGCACCCAGTTACCGTGCAAGCAGGACAAGTGGAACCACCACCATACCCGCAGTGGGGCGGCAAGGTGAAACGCAGGGACCCAACTTGGGCGGCTTGTGAGCAGAGTGTGCAGTGCAACGCTTACCTGGTTCCACAGTTTGGCAGAGGGTGCGTGAGTAGGGCCTTTGTTGATGCTCTCGAACCGCCCGCTGCTGCCTGCTGGCAATGGAGGAGGATGAGTGTGGTCTGGTGCTGGTCCGTCCGTGACTCTCCATGCCCTCCTGGGACCCAGGGACAGAGAAAACCGCTCTCTTGTCGAGATTTTCTAGATTCTCCAACCAGCCCTCCTCTGGGGGAGGGAGAGGTACCTTCACTATCCCCCAAAGAGCAGCTTCCTCCCTCTCTGGGTCACCCGTCCCAGGGCCTCTTGCTCTTTCGTTCACCGCCAGGTTTGATGGGGGTCTGGACGGGTGGAGCTTGCTGCCCGCTTGCTGGAGGCTGCTGCGGATGTGGCGCGGGAGCAGGGGCGGATGCAGGGGGCCGCCCTCGGCGACGAGCAGGCTGGGTGTGATGACCCACCTCAGTCTGCTTCTGTGCAGCCGAGAGCTGCTGGGCCAAGCTCTCGACCGCGTCGCTGAAGAGGCCGGTCTGGGACACAGGGTCATTAAGGAACCAAACTTTGTCAGTGTCCCTCATATAAACCAGACACAGCCAGAGATGGTGCTCCTTGACCACAAGTGTGGACATCGCACGACCCAGAGAACTCGCGGTGACCTACATCGCTCGGAGCGCGAGGTCAGTAGCGGTTCGGAGCTCTTTCAGAACTTGCGGATCATGACCACTCTCGTGCAGGTCCCTCAGTGCCTTGGCGTGATGAACCTGCAGTAACGCCGTAGCGTGTAAGGTGGAGGCAGCTTCTCCACAGGCCGTATAAGCATCTCCGGACAGGCCAGACGAGTACCTACAGACCCGGGAGGGGAGGCACAGTTCGCCCTACCGGGTGGAGGCGGTATTAGGACACAATTGCATCGTAACCGACTGCTCCACCGGGGGGACCCTTGTATACCCCTAGCTGCACCACCGTTGAGGGTGGTGAGGGAGGAGAAACCAGCAGGTCGGTTTCCGGCAGTAAAAGGTGCCGTCCATGACCTGGTGAGCTCCTCATGCACCCCCGGGAAGAAAGGCACTAAGGCAGGGTGCTGAGAACCATCGTGAGCCACCCCGAAAAACCAATCGTGCAACCTCGAGGGCCCGGGACGCGGTGGAGATTTCCACTCGCACCTTACCCTCTCGGCAGCCCGTGAAAGCATAGCCGACATCTCTGGATCTGATTCAGACCTTGCCATCGTCCCAGAGGGCGGCAGCGCAGCCGAATCTTCCTCTCCAGAAAGCTCTCCCTCCAATGCAGTGATCGGCATCCGGTCGTCGGTAGGAGCACCGAAGGATACCGCTGGTACGCTCTTTGAAGAGGGCCCAGCGCATTCTCTTGGTGGCTCAACTGGTTGCGAAGCGCTAGAGGAGCGATGGTCCCCTGAGGGTTGGATCTCTGAGGGTTTGCCACCACTGTAACCCTCAGACCGCCCGCGCTACTGCCCGAAGTAGTCCACGCCTGGCTGCCGCCAGGACGAGCACTAGATCGCGGCAGAGGCAACGGAGCTCCGCCCCCCTGGAGGAAACGGAGCCTGGCCCGCAGCTCCGAGATGGCCATCTTCCCGCAATGGGAACATGACTCATCCGCGAACACCACCTCATCGTACTTAATGCCCAGACACGTGAGGCAGCGATCATGACCATTACCCGGCGCCAGGTAATGACCGCATCCAGAAACGCACGGGTGAAACGGCATCTTTAAAAACACGATCCATCGTCTTTACAAAGACACACCCACCTATTGTACTCTTTTAGAGAAATTGGCTTTTAGGGAAATGCTCTTTTAACATGCTAAGACGCACAGGGTAAACGGCCGTTTGCAGCACGACAGGGGGTAGTGCAGCCTGAAGTGCGCAACCCACTCGACACAGGAACGACCACTGATGAAGCGCCGTCCGCCAACACAAAAAGCTCCCGAGAGTGCACTAGACTCGTCACACACGAAGCAGTTTGGTAGGAGCAGAACGATGTTGTCGCTCTGCTCCGAAGCGAAAAGCTGGTATGCATTGCACCAGCTGCCTTTTTATGCTCACGCTGTGATCAGCGGCAGCTGGATGCAATCATCGCATGCCAATGTGCATTGGCTCGTTTAGTTTACACTCTAAGTGGATTGGTCTCTCTAAACGAGATCCCAATTCATCGGTCACCGACGTGACTCGGAGTGACCGACTGAAAGGGAACAGTACAATCTTTTAGATACAAATTGTATTGTAAGAGCATCTGTGAATAGATTTTCGGTCCTATAATATATATTTTTTCTGATAAATTTGGATAATACAAAGTAGAATGACAGTATTGATCTTTAAAAACAAATTAAATGACAGTAAACCAATTTTTTTATTCAACAGGTTAAAACCAAGGAGTTTAGACAAACAGGAGCCAAAAGAAATCGATGCCGACAACAGGAAGAGACTATAAACAAAAGTACATTCAAAAGACTTCATCTTGAAGGCAGGCGCAACAAACTGAAAACTGCAGATTTTCTTCAGATAAATAAATATTTATCCCGTAAAGAGTCTTGTGCTGAAGATGAGCTGGTTCAGACTTTCATGCAAAAACTACTGATGATGAACTACAGAGCAAGATACATTACAACTAAAGAGACCAATGTACAGAATAAGGCAAAAGGAAAAGACAATATTTCATCTGATAATGAGAGTGATATTTTTGATGTTGTAGAAAACATACCATTGTCAAACAAAGGAACAAGCCAATCTGAGGGAATTGACCCGATGGATGTTCAGATGGCCGTGTTTCATTGTGCTGATGGTTTCCTGAAGCAGCTGTTGGTCACTAAACTGTCCCAGTGTCAGTACGCTCTGCCTCTGCTTGTTCCTGATCCATTCACACAACAGATTGAGTTTCCTCTCTGGACATTCAGACAAATCAACAAGAGCTGGAAGATGAGAAACACCAACAATGAGATCATCAGTAAAACCCTGTCGATATACAAGGCAGAAACTCCAATGGTGTTTTTCTTCAGGTTTGGCTCTGTGTCTTCATCAAAGTCTCAGCTGATGAACAGTTTGATCAATGAGAAACACAACATGTTCTTCCACAGGAACTGCCCAGGCAGCAGCAGAACCAGAGAACTGATGGATGGAGTGGTGGAGATCGCCTGGCTCTGTTCTTCTGGGAAAAATGATGATAAATTCAATGACTGTGTTGCGTTCTGTAATCTACACGGTGATGCAGGAGACCATGAGAAACAGCTTAGGATCCTCACTGAAATGAGCTCAGTCAATGTTGTGCTTCTACCACAACTGGACAGGAATGACAGACATGCAGCAAATATCCAGAACCTGTTCAGAAATGGAAAGCCACTCATTTGTGTTCTTACCGAGGATGAATCAGCTGTGATTGAGATAAAGAAAGTGAAATTCAAAATCGGTCTGAAAAATAGAAATCAGTCCGTCGTTTCTGAAGAACTCAGAAGAGTTATAAATGATTGTCTCGCAGACTCATCGTATACTTTCAGACTTGAAGATGTGTCCAAACACTCAGACATCAGAGTAGATGAGGAGGAGGATGATGACTGCAGGAGAGGAAGAAAAGAAGCACAGCAGATGATGAGTTTACTGGAGAAGAAA
>NW_015507592.1:59260-59805 GCF_001515645.1 Sinocyclocheilus grahami
ACTCCTGCAGCAGAAGATCATGAGAGCAGCTCGTGAATCTACTGAACATGTTCAAGAGAACAGAGGAGATGCTGGTTTGTGGTTGAAGAGATTCACACAGCAGCTCTCAGATGAGCTGATCTTCTCTGAAAAAGACCTCAGTGGAGTCAAACATGACGATGTTGATGATTTCAAACTGCTAGGAGATGTGATAAGAAAAGAACTTACTGCTATAATGTCAGACATCAGCAGTAGATTCAACACAAAGACATTTGCAGAAAAGCTGTACTGTAAGTTCAGACCAGATGAGCTTCTGATCGATCACTTCTGTCAGTGCTGTTGGGTTCAGTGTCCATTCTGTGCAGCCGTCTGCACCAACACCATAGAAAACCATGATGGAGATCACAGGGTTTCTTTTCATCATGTTAGTGGAATAACTGGGAGGTATCAAAAGGATTCAACATACCTGACTAGAACCATCTGCACATCAGCTGTAGCAAGTGATCGATGTTTTTATCCCGATAACTCTGATTATGCACACCCCTGGAGAGAATACAGAACAGCAG
>NW_015507593.1:0-8528 GCF_001515645.1 Sinocyclocheilus grahami
ATTCAAAATGTAAAATTAAGATCAAAATAATTTTTTTAAAGAAATTTCAAGCCCTATTTTTGTCCCTTTTCATGCAAAGTGTAGTCAGATTATGAAATGAGCATTTGTTGCAGAGTGTGAAGGCAGAGGGTATGAAGTGAAAGGGTGAGGTCTTCTCAAGTCTACTGTGCGACCACTGGCTAACAACTTTTTTTTGCCTTTTTTTTTGTTGCTTTTTTTTGTGTAAACATCCGTATTCATGAAAAACATGGTAGCTAAGCTTCCCTCTTGCCTAAAATGCTTGTCCTCGTGACTTAGTTCTGGATGGCTTACTACGTTGATTAATTTGGTTTCTGTATGTTTTTTCTGTGTTGATTATGTGTGCATATCAGATGACTAGAGTGACCCAGGCTACACTACTACACTAGCCTGACTCAAGGCTTTGTTTTCCAAGCCACTATACCCGCCGGGGCCCACGCTGCCTTCAAGGGGGGAATGTGACCAGGAGCGTAGCTGCTGAACCTTCCGAGATGGACACCTTGTCTCTTTTTATTTTCTTTTATTTTAATTTCCTTTTATTTATTTTTATTTCTCTCACATGTTGTCCCTTTTTTGCCTCTTAGAAGAGTTGCATATTCATTGTGTTGTTTTTCTTTTTCTTTTTTTTTCTTTTTTTCCTGTCCCCTTGTCCCTCGTCCCCAATCACACAGTTGCACCCCTTTGCCTGTCTTTGAACGCTGTCCAGGTTGACTTGCCGCCCAGTGTTGGAGGGAAGTTTGAACGGTACAAGGGCAGCTCTTACTGATATCTAATGCATAAAGATTTCCTCCTCTCTCTCTTTCTCTCGCTCCTCTCCACTGATCTGCTTAGGGTTTTACTTAGGAAAATAATATATTCCTTCATTATTTAATATAGCCACAGAGTGCCTCACAAAGTATTCAGACCCTTCACCAATTTTCTGTTTTTACTGAATTATAAGTACTGAAATACATATATTTTTCATAGCACTAATTGCATGTCAGGTTTTTAGAAAATATTCTTAAATGTTTTTGGTTATTAATTATTATTTTGTCAGTTATTTATTCTTATTTTATAATTTATTCTTAAAAGACAGTAGCAGTTACTTAAATTTTGAGCACAGTATGTAGTTATCTTTAGCTGTTTGATGCTCAAATATAGCTACATGTTCAATGTTGGATTGAGATCAGGACTTTCAGTTTTCAGAGCTTCAGTTTTTAAGCTAAAACAGGTTGTCTTGCAGCATTTTTTAATGCATATTTTCTAGGGCTGCATGATCTATCAAAATAAAATTTACATTTCAATATGACTTAGTGTGAATGTAAAAATAGCAAAGGTTGCCATTTAATGAAATAAATAAATGTGCTATGATTTTGGATTTCATTTACTTAAGCTACTGTAAGCCTAATAGTTTAGCGTTTGAAAATAAATAAATTAAGATGTAAATATTAGTATTATAATTTTACAGACATACTATGAAATTGTTTTAATATTTGTGAAATATTTGTGCCTGTGAAAACTCAAGGAAAGACTCTTTATTTAAAAAGGTAATTTTTAGCTTTTTTAATTTTTATTTTACTAACTGCTCACCTGCAAAATCACCCCAGTCATTCTCAGGGATGCAAACGTGTCTCATTTCGGTGAAATTCGCCATTTTGAATTCAAAATGGATCATTTGTGTGATTCGTGTAGATCCGGGGAGTTTCTACACGTTTCACTCCTGAGTCCTATGTGTTTTTGTGTGCGCGCTCTGGTTTCCAATTACAAAACCAAAAGTTTCAATTTACAATGTTTTTGCAGCGTTGCGTATTGTAGCCAATCACAGGCATCTCTGTTAAAAAGCAATGGCCAATCAGAGGTGTTTACTGTAGGTTAGTCAGAATCCGCTCTGAACCACTGATCTATAATAGAGTTGTATAGATCAGTGCTCTGAACTAATTTTGGTTTTCGCAAGTTTACGGAGTTCTACACGCTCACATATATTCCTAATATTATAAGAGAAAGAGAAAAAAAGCATACACACAGTGCACATATTGATAGTCTAGTTCAGGGGTCACCAAACTCAGTCCTGCAGAGTTGAGCTCCAACTTGCCTCAACACACCTGCCTGGAAGTTTCTAGTATACCTAGTAAGACCTTAATTAGCTGGTTCACGTGTGTTTGATTAGAGTTTGGTGACCACTGGTGTAGTTAGTCATTGATGATATCAGGAGTTTACATGTGAGAAAGCTCAGTCAGTTGCGCTATAAAAATGGAACGCCCTTTGCTCGGTTTCTCTAGCTTTACATCAGGGGTTTTCAACCTGTGTGCCAGCACCTTTTAATTCAGAGGCATGCACTTGGCATGTGTATACCTGTCAAGTTGTGCTCAGCCATCAAGCTGTGTCAGGTAAGCTGGTTATATATTTATGTTTCAGTATAATTATGCATGCTGGACCAGGGGTGGTCCTGTTTAGGTGGGTTTTATCTATCTATTTGATCACTTAGGGTAAACGTCATATTATGTGACTACACATTATGTCTTTCGAGCTTACAAAAGTCTCCGGTTACTGACCATAACCTTAGTTCCCTGAGGGAATGAGACGTTGCGTGCAGCTTGCTGACGCATTGGGGAAACACCTTTCTCCTTAGAAAACTGAAGTCTGATTCGCTTAATGCCATTACTCTACAATGGCCAATGGCGCGTGAAAATTATGGGGTGTGGCACCCCTTTTAACACAGCGCTTGGTGCCATTTTCCTCAGAATCTTCGACTGAACAAGACCTGAGCGAAAGTGACATGGCACAAACGCAATGTCTCATTCCCCTTTCAGGGAACCGAAGTTACTTTTAGTAACCAGAAACGTTCCATTTCAAAATTTATCTCGATGTTGCGCGCAGCTTGCTTGTGCGCTCCGGTAGCAGGTGAGCTCGCATGGAGATAGAATCCAGACTCACACCCAGGAAAAGATTTTTGGGTTGCAGCTGGCTTTTTTGCATATTGATTGTTAGGGATGGCTCGATACCACATTTTCAGAACCGATACCGATCCGATAGCAAAAATTCTGAGTATCTGCCGATACCGATATCGATCCGATACCAGCGCAGTTTTTTATAAATCAGTGTAGAGTTTCTATACCTCAATGTGTAGGTTGATCATCACTCTTTTGTATGTTACACACAATCTACTAAATATAGACAGCTTCATTATAAAAAAAATAACAAACAAAAAATGTAATCAAAATCTATGACAAAAATACTATTATAAACTAGGTTAATGGATAATTCAGTAGCAAAAGTTACTCTAGAAAAATCATGAGTGCACAATAATTTGATAAAATCCTAAACTTTTAGTGAAAAAAATAATAATTATTTGGTGGGTAACAAATAAAAGTGAATAAGTGTAGGGCTAAATCGGGTAGGCCTACATGTTGCTCTTTGTATTGTTGTAAAATACATTCATGAAAAACAAGAAATATATTTATATATAAATATATACTATAGTAGTCAACATTTGAAGTGGATCAAAACCTTTCATCAAAGTTGTCCTAAAACCAAAACAATACCCGTTCTTGTCTTAGGACAACTTTGATATTAAGGCTATTAATAATCTTTCATTGCGCAAAAGTATTATGATACTAAAGGCTACAAATACAGAGAGGCTCAAAGCGCTTATGCGCATCCCATGCGCAGAATGACGTGCTTGAAGCAACACGGAGTCACAGCATGCAGCATAGAGAAGTTCAAAGCACAAAGTGAAGAGATATTGATGCGTGGTGTATTAAATATGTCCGTTTGTTTATTGAGCCTTTTCTTTTAACAGTTTTACATTTCAGTTACTGTGCTCGTGACGAACAATTCATAGTGCTCTCTACTCCAGTCTTGTGATCTAACCAGATATCCGTTTGAAATGTACACTATTTAGAAACAGTACGAAACTCCAGCAAGATAAATTCCTTTTATGCAAAACCATTTATCTTTATTTACAGATCAAGTATAACATTAGGAACATTTAATCATCTTTGAGAGAGTTTCATTGTCTTGATTGTCATAACCGAACGTGAAACATAGTTTGAATGCTGAATGGAGGATGACAGACAGGCTGCAAAGAGAGAAGAGTTAACGTGAACTTGACTTAAATATTCATCCGTACCTCACATTAAACTATGGAAAAGCTTCAGAACACTTGAAATATAGTGCACAGAAACTTTGTGGTGCTTTATGATGTTTTTGTGGCTTTCGTGGGGCTTAATAATAGCAGAATAGTATACGCACTATATCGGATTTGGATCGGTCTCGTCTGACTGATACCCTGATCCAGCAGAAAATGCCAGAATCGGAGCGATACCAATACTGAATATCGGATCGGCGCACACCTATTGATTGTGAGTCCCAGACACTGGAGGTGGCTGATGAGAAAACCTCTGTGGTTGCAAAGCTCGCTCACTGAGTCTAGGTCAGAGGTCCTCATCCACCGGGTCGCGACCCACTAGAACATTCTGGGAAAAATGTGTATAGATATCACACTCTTATTTATTTATGTTAATGATTGTTCTAATTATTCTGTATTTTCTATGTATGCGATTGATATGGAGTAGCAATTTGACAATTTCATGTTAAATAAGTAAATGAAAGATTGCTCTGATCTGTCACATATTAGGAGTTAAACGGATCGCAGTTGATCCGTAATATGTATGGATGAGACCCTACCGTTCGGCATGCACGTGATTCGCAGATTAATTTCAATTCGTTTCTCACGCGCTGTTCTCTCACATAATCAAAACGCGCACAAGCATAGAAACATGTTTCAGACAGCGCGGAACTCTGATGTCTACAGAGTTGCATATACAGTGGTGTGAAAAAGTGTTGGCCCCCTTCCTGATTTCTTATTTTTTTGCATGTTTGTCACACTTTAATGTTTCAGATCATCGAACAAATTTAAATATTAGTAAAAAAAACACAAGTGAACACAACATGCAGTTTTTAAATGAAGGTTTTTATTATTAAGGGAAAACAAATCTGTGCTTTAAATATTTATTTTCTTGCTTATCTGAAAAAATAGTCCGATCTGTGACTCAAGAAATCACAAAATAATGCGTTGAACCACTATATATTGCTATTATGATACATAATAGCATAATATATATATATATATATATTAGGCTATATATATCCCATCAGTTTTCATTTATACTTCTGCGTCGTTGTCCGCGTCAACGTGCAGTACACATGCAAACCGCTAGTCAGCAGTGTCCACGGGCATGTTGCTGGTGTAACCCGCAGTACCACGGCAAAAGCCGAAGAAGAAGGCTCGCGGGAGAAGCATTATAGCCGTGACGGTGGCAAATAAATATAAAATCGTTAAATCATTCATTAAAACTACAAAAAAGAGACAACAACGAAACAGGAGAAGATAGCATACTTTCAATCTTCACAAGGACTTCCACCACGGCAGATCAATATTGTTTGTCGCAGACAACTACTGATGTATAATGCTATGTAGTATAATAAATGATAAGACACTTGTTCTTTGCTTTGTTTTATTTTATATAAGAAGGTGTAACATCAAAATATATTAAAGTGCACATAAACACACACAAAACTCAAGTGCATACGGAGGGAGGGGTTCTAGCAGACCAATCACAGCGCTTGCGGTCCGCATAGAATTGACACGCTTTGGAGAGGTGCACGTCAGGCTACGGCGTAGGGTGTGCGTCTATGCGTAGGCTACGGTGTAGGTTCGACACAGAAGTATAAATTGGGCTTGAGAGGACAAAGGGGAGTACCGAGAATTGATAGACCACTCCTTCGAAAGCAAATCTCAGAAATTGCCTGTGATGAGGGGCTATCTGGATATGGAAATAAGCATCCTTTAGGTCCACTGAAATAAACCAGTCCCGGGGTTAAATGAGCGATAGGATTCGTTTTAGTGAAATCATTTTGAATGAACGTTTCGCTAGAGTGTGATTCAAACGACGTAAATCTAGAATAGGGTAAAGATTGCCATCCTTTTTTGGAACTAAACAATAGCGGCTGTAAAAAATGGTCTCTCGTTCTTCGGGAGGCACAATCTTCACAGCTTCTTTGGCTATGAGATTGTAAATTTCTGCTCTTAAAACTGGAGCATTTGAGGCTTGAACTTCCGGCGTTACCACTGCGTGCAAACTGAAGCTTGTAGCCGATTCTAAGCCATGAGTCCTTGGGACGCACCGAAGGCTCTGGATGCAGGCAGGGCTTTGGAGCTGTATCAGCTCGCAGTCTAGAGAAATAGCGCTGAGCGGATGAGGAGCAGGAGTAGGCTGACTTGTGCGTTTCAGCATTAAGTGCTTTTTCACCCTTGATTGCTTTTGTGCTTCAGAGAATTGCTCTGTGAGGGATTCAACCGAGCTGCCAAAAAGCCCAGAGGGACTGATAGGGGTGTTCGAAAGGACTGCCTTCTCTACATCCCTCATGTCCATCAGCGTTAGCCATAGGTGCCGGTCCAGCACAACCATGTTACCCATGGCACGGCCAATAGACTGCGCTGTCATCTTAGTGGCTCACAGTGTGAGATCAGTGGCGCTGCGAAGCTCTCTAAAGATTTCAGGATTCGGGCCTTGTCTCTTTTTAAAGGGGGACATAACACACACATTTTCACCAATCTCATGTTAATCTTGAGTGCCTATATAGTAGTATTGCATCCTTCATATCTCTGAAGATTCTTTAGTTTTATCAGATTTACAAAAGACAGATGCAGCTTTACGATTCTCTCAGAAAATAGCCGAGCTCCTGGAGGCGTGCCGTGGGCGGAGCTAAAGAGTCACGAGCACTTACGCACTGATTGCCAACAAAACACAGAAATTTGAAGCAGTTTTACTCGCCGCCTGCAATTCCAGCTCATGACCAGGATATTTTATCACTGGGACCGCTCTGTATTTCAGACGTATGAAACGATCTGCAAATCCAGCGTCGAACTGGGCCTTGTTTATAAAACATTCATCACCGAAATGACGAAAACAAACACACGTGCGAAACTCCATTGCTTTCCCAGAAAAACAAACAGCATCCACTGTTCCCTTAATGCTGGGTTCTTTGGGAAGCTGAACAAGGTTATCTTTCCCTTACCAAAAACACACTTCTTTGGAGACACTTCTTCTCGAGCAAGTCCTGTGTAGCGCCGCCGACAACTTCCGTAACCCGAATGAAGCAAGTTGATGAGCTCTCGCTCTTGCTCTCACTCTATTTGCTGTGTGCGCGCGCTCTTCCTGGAGAAGTGCCATACAAGAAATTCCGCTCTTCGTGACGTTATGAAGAGCCATGCTCGAAAAAAAACTTTCCAAAACTTTTTCGAACCCGGAAGGAGTGTATTTGGCACAGAAATACTCTGTCATATGTCCAAATCGTTTGTTGAAACTTTGGCCATGTTTAGCAGAAGAATCCAACTCTTTAATAGTGTAAATAACTCAGAATGCATGAAATAGCATTAGACCGCCCCCCCCTTTAACATCTTTGCCTGGAAGCTATTGAGTGGAGGGCTGACGCTGCCTGGTCCGCTGCCACGTACGCTTTCCCAGCGATATTAGCGGTGGTGTGGCAGGGCTTGTTGGGGTGTACGGCTGCAGATTTTACCCTCAGCAGCGCGGAGGAACAAAGATGCGCAGCGATGGCCTCCTCAATCGGCAGGAGTTTTAAATAGCCGCGTAGATCGATGCCATCCACCATTGTCAGAAGTGCAGAGCCGGAGATCTGGGCAAGAGCCTTTGTGGGCCGGCCTCACGGCATCGACTGGGCTGAAGAAACCGCTCATCCAGTCTATTCCATTCTGGTTCAGAGGAAGTGAACCATTCCAGGTTGAGCTCCTCCACCGCCTTAGATATGATACGCAGCAGATCCTGATCTGTGTGACTAGGTTTGTAGATCTCGCTGTGATGGGAGTTGGAATCCTCCATGTGGCTGGCTGACCAATCTTCCAAATCTGACCCCACGGTGGGCATGGCATCGTCACAGTCTTTCTCAGGGATGCCAAGAAATCCACCAGAGAGAGTTGATCTGGAGAGCAGGGGGCACGCGGGCGTTGCGCCAGCGTGAGCTCACTGACAGCAGCGTTGGTTTCTGCAACCAGTGGCCGTTGCTTCTTACTTTGCGACTCCGGAGGAGTGGCAGAGGAAAAGGATGGCAAATGGGGAGTAGATGCGTCACTGAGTCCGAGACCTATCCTCCTACGGAGTGTCCTGACACTCTTGGTGTCGCAGTAAGGGTAGTTGGGCTCCTAAATGGTGGACTTTACCTGTCATGATCATCAGGGAGCTGTAGAGGTCCCGAGCAGGAAGAACAAAGTTTGAAGGACATGTCACAACTTTGCCAGAACGCTGCAGCAGGGCTCTACGCTTACTTTTCTTTTTAGGAGCACTTGTGCTCCTAACTTAAAAAATTTAGGAGCACGTTCAAAATTTTAGGAGCACCTTCTAAACAATTATCCAAAATGTTATCAAAAAGTAGCCTTCCCATTACGAGGTGATATTTGACTCCTCTAACTTTATTAAAAGTATGTCATCTTTTGTCAAATTCTTAAAAAA
>NW_015507593.1:8701-16382 GCF_001515645.1 Sinocyclocheilus grahami
ATGATGATGATCGGGTCAGTCGCACTGGTGCTCCTAAAAAAATGTTTATAGTCGCACGCAGTAGTTTTCAGTCGCAAATGCGACTGAAATGGTCGCACTGTAGAGCCCTGTGCAGAGGATTGAGATTTAGTCACATTTGCGATGAATTGATGACAAAGGAGAGGCTTCCAAATAATTCAGGTAAAAGAGAAAGATTCTCAG
Source organism: Sinocyclocheilus grahami (assembly GCF_001515645.1). Lineage (NCBI taxonomy): Eukaryota > Metazoa > Chordata > Actinopteri > Cypriniformes > Cyprinidae > Sinocyclocheilus > Sinocyclocheilus grahami. Next base: position 8,903 of record NW_015507593.1, read on the forward strand.
GAAAATGGCGCCAAGCGCTGCATTATAAGGGGTGCCACGCCCCCTAATTTCAATGCGCCACTGGCCATTAAAGAGTCAGGCTTCAGTATTCTAAAGAGAAAGGTGTTTCCCCAATGCGTTAGCAAGCTGTACGTAACATCGAGAGACATCTCGAAAGGGAATTACTAGGTACGTCTTGCCTTATGAACAACTGGTGCAACTGAATAATGTATAGATTTAGTTACATTAGCTATTAGTTACTAAGCCTCTAGTGTGGACTTAACGTTCTAATTTAAGTAAGAACTTAGGGTGCAACCCTACCCCGGTAAATGAGTTCTCTTTCACGTCTTGAGTAAATACAAACAAAATTATGTCTCAATGGCTCTTGGCGAGTATTCTCATAAGTACAGTATAACGGATTCGTGCATTTCTTATATTATTAATGTTAATCAAACAGCAAAAGAGAAAGGGGGCATGTCCTAAAGGGTTGAAAACCACTGCTCTACATAATCTACTCACAATTCAAAGAAAAGTTGTGTTTGTCATTAGGGCCTTTCGCACTGCAGGACCCTTTTCATAGTACCAGAACTAATTGTGGAACTACCCACTTTTTGGCGTGTTCGCACGGCCGGAACTGGGAGCGATTTTAGACTGCCTTTTTCTTCGAGAACCAAATTAGCTCCTTCTCCGGAGCAGGGTCTAACCAGCACAACTGGTACTAATCATGACGCAAGTAGACATTGATTGACCAAACGCGTACGAAAACGCCCTCACCCGCCATGATTTAAAACGCTGTGTAAACATACTGAAAACATTGTGTCAACTTATTTCGCAAGTATGGAGAACAGAGATAGATGGACGGACACTGAAGTGCAGGCACTTGTAGCAAGTGTAGCGCTGCCAGCTGTCATTGGAGATTCTTAGTCCTCCTTTCCGTTCTTTCAATCGCTTTACGTATACGTCGACTTTCCATGTTCATTATTGTGAAACCCGCGAGACACAACAAAAACACAGCTCCGATCACAGCGTCCTCCATCCTCCTGTTGTTAATGTTGTTTTTCTTTGTTTTCATTGTTGAACGCCGCACACAAATGACGTCGCTGTTGTCCGGCTTACATCACTTCTTAGTACACACTGTCGGTGCGAATGCAACCCTTTAAATGGTACTGGGAAATAGTTCGCACAAAATCGTCCCAGTACTTTAGTACTGTAGATTTAGTTCTGGAACTAAAGCGGTGCGAAAGGCCCTATTGCTATGTTTGACAGTGAAAACAGCATATGTACAGAACAAACTATCTGACAGAGTAACAAAACTACAGCAGCAAATAAGTTTGTGTTGGCTGAATATATTTCTAACTGCAGCTTCTACAGTTAAAGATAAAACTTAAAGCACTCTTTTTGATGTGTCCTTTTTAAGGCAATGTTTTACAAATATAGTTTTTAAATTAAATATTAAAATATAAAAAAATATTTAATGCATTATTATTTAAATGTACTTGCTACTAAAATTTGTTATAATAGTAATTTTATAATAAACCCAAAAGCAAAATGTGAAAACTAGGGAGTGTAAATGGCAACTGAGCTAATGAGTGTTCCTCCGCTGCCATCTATTGGTTATATGTCAATATGTCTGGCTATATGTCATTTTCATCTTAAAAGTTTTTGTTTTCCACCAGGATTTTTGGCAAATTTTTTTCATGATATCTTCATAAATTAAAAGTGAATCTTTAAAGTGAATTTTACTGCACAACTATTGAGTTAAAAAAATAAAGGCTTTAAAATATGTGTAAAAGTGGGGTGGGGGTGATTTTTTTATTTTATATATATATATATATATATATATATATATATATATATATATATATATATATATACTTTACATTGTAGCAAAGTGTCATTTCTTCAGTGTTGTCACATGAAAAGATATAATAAAATATTTACAAAAATGTGAAGGGTGTACTCACTTCTGTGAGATACTGTGTGTGTGTGTATATATATATATGTATATATACTCTATATATATCACTGAAAAACTCAATATTGCAGTGTCAGTTTTTTTCCCCTAATGTCGTGAAGCCCTAATATTTTCTAACAGTGCCTGTGTAGGATCTGTAATTCAGTAAAATGACAGAATTGCTAGTGAAGAGTGATTAGAATTGTTTATTTTTGCAAGGCACCATTGTTCAATTAACTGTAATGGCAAGAAATGAAACAGTTCTTATAAAAGCTCACACCATTGCACATGTATAACTCCATTGCATGGTTTTGGGGAACATTGACTTTAGAGTAGTACTGAAGTGGCTGAAAGTCACATTTGAGGTTTTAATTTAGTTTTTAACACAAAAGCACAGATATACCAACAGTCAGTTTGCCCATGAGTACTATAGCCACTGTAAGCACAAAGCATGCGTTTATATGTTTTACCAACATTGGCTGAAAAGTATTTGGAAAATTATTTGTTTTTAACTTTATTGTGAAGGCAACTTCTTTTCTGTATCTGATGTTCTATGTGCTATTAGTGTGATGCAGCCAACATGAACGGTTGTCTTGTGTTGCACACCCTTTCCAACACTGCGACACGATCGCCCCAGGGAGAAAAGCACCCATGCTTGATATCGTATGGTTCATGACCAATATGTTTCCAGTACAGGTGACCCATACCACAAAGTGTTAAACTCATTCTCTTCATGTTCTGTTCTGATCTTTTTTTTTTTTTTAAAGAGAGAAAAGGACTAATCAAATTGTTATTTTCTCTGTTTTTGTGCAAAAGTCATCCTGTTTACAGTATGTCTTGTGTTGATAGTAAAAAGAGAGTAGCTATGCTAGTTCAGATTGTTTGATTGTTCATGGTCGGGGTTGGAGATGCTCAGGGTGGGTGTTAGAGCGCTAGGCTGTTAGATAACCCTCCTCTGAATCTTGGGTCGTAGGTAAAGCAGCTGGAGATGTCTCCATTGGCCTCTCTAATGCCAGTGCTCTTGTTCTTCAGGAAAAATCCCTGAAGAGGCAAAGGCGCTCTCACTTTTGGCCCCCGCCGCCCCAGTGACCAGCCTGATGAGCGGAGGAGGACTTCTGCCCATTCCTAGCCCCACTACACTACAGAATGTAAAAACACAATCTCGCAAATTAAGGCTGGAATACACTACACTGTTTTTTCCCCCAGATTTGCAGTTTGGAAGAGCCAGTGATAGTTGTTGAAAGACAGCAAGTTTGCAGATTGTGGGCGGTCAAAGTTGACACTTTTCACAGAAAGTCATGGGTGTGATGGGCAACAAATGTTTTTTTTTTGTTTTTTTTTTTAGCTTGAGACAATGATTCTATCCAGTCGCAGGATGTTAAATATTGATATTTTTGGGATGATTTTAGAACACCTATCATTTGTATTACTTCCGTGTCTGCTAGTAATGAGGCATGTGTTTCTTCATGAATTTGTTGTGTTAGCAATGACTTGAAAGTCTGGAAGTGTATGAAGACCCAGTTTTTCATTTACAAAGTCAGCAAGTGTATCATGCCTAGTGTTTTAAATTATTTTCATATTTAAAAGTTGTGTGATGTATTCCAGCCTTTAATGAATGATGAAAAAATATCACCTACATCAACTGCATGTCACAGATTTACTGTATTTTATTTCAAATTGTCAGTTGTCACTGTGTTACATTTATTTGCGGACAGCGAGGTCTTCCTTTAGCTAATCTGGGGGTCCTGAAGTCTAGTTTGGACACATCTGTGGCGGCTCTAAATGCAATTGCTTCACAGCCTCCGCTCATGGGAAATGTAGATCCCTCTAAAATTGATGAGATCAGGAGGACGGTGTATGTCGGCAATTTAAATTCACAGGTATGTGAAAATGAATTGAATTCATTCAGAGGCTATCTGCAAGTGCAAATAGTGTTAGATACTATTTATACTTGTATAGTGGCAGATAGTGTATTTGGAGTACATTATAAAACAGTATGCAATAAGAACACCACATCCAATTTCACGTATATTAGGCACTGTTTCTGATTTTTGAATATTTACTTCATGATTTTTTATTATTAATTATTTTATTTTCACTGATATGCAATGGAAAAGGGAGAAGAATGGGAATCCACTGTTCTTAAGACCCCGATATACTTGAAGAACGAACTGGTGTGACATAATTTAAGAAAAAAAGTCAGACCAAAACAAGTCACCCCAGCATAATTGCCACTACATGAGAAATGTGGTGGATGGATGTAATTAAAGTGGGCATCTAAAATGACATGATTCACTTTTGTCTTTCAAGCATGTTGCTCTTGTTCTGCCAATCTCCTGTAGAGCACCACAGCAGATCAGCTCCTCAAGTTCTTCAAGCAAGTGGGAGATGTTAAGTTTGTTAGAATGGCAGGAGATGAAACCCAACCTACACGTTTTGCTTTTGTGGAGTTTGCTGATCAGGAATCAGTGTCACGAGCGCTTACATTTAATGGAGTTATGTTTGGCGACAGACCACTAAAGTGAGTGTTCTTTTTTGAGAAAAGAACTCTTCTGAACTGTTTAAATATGCTCTACAACCTACCAGTTTTCTTTAATACAAGATTTTCAGTGTGTCCTGTATTATCTGTGTGCAGGCAGTATATATTTTACTAGAAATTAATCAACTTTTTTTAGGATTAACCACTCCAATAATGCCATAGTGAAGCCTCCAGAGCTCACACCTCAAGCTGCGGCCAAAGAGCTGGAGGATGTGATGAAGAAAGTCAGAGAGGCTCAGTCAACCATCGCTGCTTCTATCGAGCCAGGTCTGTCCTCTCTAGCCTGGACACACACACAGAGTGAGGCTTTCTCAAAATGTTTTTCTTTTTAATTGATGAGAGTCTTGATTGTTTCTTCCAGATGATAAAATTGGTTCATCCAGTAGATCTAGACGTTCCAGAAGGTCCAGATCTCACTCTCGCTCCCCATCACACTCACGAAGAAAGCGATCTAGATCCAGGCACAGGTAGATTGCACACATCCGTAAACACACTTACCACGTTGACTCCTGAAAGCTTAGTAGCTTGCTAAGCTACAAGCTACTCACAGTTAAGTAGTTAAAGTACTATCAAGCTAACCCTTTGAAAAAGTAATTAGCTACAGTAGTTTTACTAGATATACGAAAGCAAGAACACCCTCAGTTGAAGCTGTAATTATAATAACAACATATTGGCAAAACAGATTTGGCAAACGATCCAGTGCGTATTTGTGTTCGCGCTCTGGAGAGTGTCAAAGGTTTCTGCTTTCTATTTTCAGCGTATTGAGCAATGTAGACAATCACAGACATGTCTGTTGATTTCTTGAATGCAATGACCAATCAGAGATGTATCGTGTGTGATTGGTTATAAGACCACTAAAGTGAGTGTTCTTTTTTGAGAAAAGAATTCTTCTGAACTGTTTAAATATGCTCAACAACCTACCAGTTTTCTTTAATACAAGATTTTCAGTGTGTCCTGTATTATCTGTGTGCAAGCAGTATATATATTTACTAGTAATTAATCAACTTTTTTTAGGATTAACCACTCCAATAATGCCATAGTGAAGCCTCCAGAGCTCACACCTCAAGCTGCGGCCAAAGAGCTGGAGGATGTGATGAAGAAAGTCAGAGAGGCTCAGTCAACCATCGCTGCTTCTATCGAGCCAGGTCTGTCCTCTCTAGCCTGGACACACACACAGAGTGAGGCTTTCTCAAAATGTTTTTCTTTTTAATTGATGAGAGTCTTGATTGTTTCTTCCAGATGATAAAATTGGTTCATCCAGTAGATCTAGACGTTCCAGAAGGTCCAGATCTCACTCTCGCTCCCCATCACACTCACGAAGAAAGCGATCTAGATCCAGGCACAGGTAGATTGCACACATCCGTAAACACACTTACCACGTTGACTCCTGAAAGCTTAGTAGCTTGCTAAGCTACAAGCTACTCACAGTTAAGTAGTTAAAGTACTATCAAGCTAACCCTTTGAAAAAGTAATTAGCTACAGTAGTTTTACTAGATATACGAAAGCAAGAACACCCTCAGTTGAAGCTGTAATTATAATAACAACATATTGGCAAAACAGATTTGGCAAACGATCCAGTGCGTATTTGTGTTCGCGCTCTGGAGAGTGTCAAAGGTTTCTGCTTTCTATTTTCAGCGTATTGAGCAATGTAGACAATCACAGACATGTCTGTTGATTTCTTGAATGCAATGACCAATCAGAGATGTATCGTGTGTGATTGGTTATAATGCACAGCACTGTAAAAACATCTGTTTTTGGCTCAGCGCCAGCCAAAGCATGAACGCAGATTTGAATTTGGAAGTTGGTGATGTGCCGCACTGAATCGAATATAAAAAATATTATTTGGCTATTTTTTTTACTTTTGGAAGCTGCGGTCAAATTCCAATTTTTGGGGGATTTTTTTTTTTATCCAAAAATTTTGAGGGGGCAAGTGCCCCCACGGTTTGAATGGGATGATGGCTCTGATATAAACAACAGCTCAATAACCCTTTCATTTAAAGTATTAATGTACTTTCTGCCTATTGCATTATGATTGCAAGCAGTATTGATAATGTCAAAATGTAATGTGCAATCAAATGTCCCGGCATGTTTTAACCAATACACTTGATGTGCTTTGTGTAGATTGGGGATTTTTTTTTTTATCCAAAGATTTTGAGGGGGCAAGTGCCCCCACGGTTTGAATGGGATGATGGCTCTGATATAAACAACAGCTCAATAACCCTTTCATTTAAAGTATTAATGTACTTTCTGCCTATTGCATTATGATTGCAAGCAGTATTGATAATGTCAAAATGTAATGTGCAATCAAATGTCCCGGCATGTTTTAACCAATACACTTGATGTGCTTTGTGTAGATTTGATGAGTTTTATGGACTCTATAGCGTTTCTTAAATGTGGTGATTAAGAAAAAATATCGAGAAACAAAATCAAAGTAACCAATCAAAGGCTGTATATATTTAGATAGATGTATATATGTAGATATTTTTCACTTGCTCGAAGTGTGTTTAAGTACTAAATGGAAAGCAAAGTTATGTTTGTATTGCTATATTTTATTTTCTCCATGGATCTCTGATTTGATTGTGGTTTTTGACAATTCATTCAATGTCAATGGTTAAAAAGTAACTAGTACTCTGAGTAGTTTTTGAGAAGAGTACTTTGAACTTCTACTTAATTACTTTTTTAACACCTGTACTTTTTCTTGTAATTGAGTATTACAAGTGGACATTTTCAGTACTCTTTCCATCACCGCCACATACTTATGCCAAGCAATTGCTTATAATGTACTGTTGAAGAATTATAACAATGTTTACTTTATGGTGTTTATAGTGTAATATGTTGTAGATGGCTGTAATTATATTCTATTTCCTTCATCTTTTTGAATGAGCATCTGAAAGTCGTAAAGCATAGACATTTCATTTTAAGAGTCTGTATTTCAGTTTATTATTAAAAGGCCCACATTATGCATGAAAATCTTTTTATTATTATTGGTATTTTGGTTACACAACAAA
>NW_015507593.1:16706-17732 GCF_001515645.1 Sinocyclocheilus grahami
ATTTAGTATATAGATTTTACTCTGCACAATAATCTGTATATTTATTCTTTTCACATTATTATTGTGTCAGCAATAATCCAATATCGACCAACTTCTAATTTGGATCTATTTATATATTGGTACATAAAACAATTTCAATACATATGTATCTATTTAATCAAACATGTTTTGCAGTTACCCTGTTTTTCTGATACGAGTCCTCATTGAAAATGTGTCCCAGTCTGCTTAATTAAGCATTAGTTTGAGATTTTATGGGTTTATGTGTGGACATAATTTCCACTTTTTTAATGTTAGTAATTTATGTTTCACTGTAGCAATGGAAAAATAACTTTATTTTATCAATGGTGTTTAAAGGGGACGCCTGTCACAGAGACCACGGCAGAGTGTGAATGACTCCCGTGGGCCCCATAGGAGACGCTCATGTTCCCGAGAAAGGAAACACAGCCGGAGTCTATCTCATTCTAGGTTAACCTGCACCACCAATATCGGCCTCTTTACACTCATATACTGTTTTGTTCCTACAAAGGACATTTCAGACAAGTGTTGTGTCTCGTACACAGGGACCAAAGGAAGGACAAGGACAGCAAAGCAAGGAAGGACGATGATTGGGAAGAAACAAGGCCACGGGACAAAAAGGGAAGGATGCCTCCCAAAGGCTACAGTGGCTCTAGATGTTCCCACAGTATAAGCAGGTCAGAAGAAAGTGTCCGTATTAAACCTGCAACAGACTTTGCATGTTTAAAATATCACCTACAATGCAAAAAAAAACAATTAAAAATTAGTAAAAAAAGAAAAAAAAAGTTAATGAAATAATAAATTAAAGAAATAAAATAAATTTACACCTGCTCATTCAATTTTTTTTTTTTTTACGAATAATTATTTGTAACCAAAATGATGAAATAAAACAAAGGGAAGTTTGAGAATCATAAAGTGACCAAAGAAGTAAACAATATAGAACTCTCTTATATTTGGGTGGCCACCCTTAAGCCTCGTTCACACCAAGAACGATAACTATAAAGATAACGA
>NW_015507593.1:23193-25143 GCF_001515645.1 Sinocyclocheilus grahami
CTAGAACCGCGTGCTGAAAACAGAGCTGATTTTGACAGGGTAAAAGGGTGTTTTTTACACTACCATTGAGAAATTGTAACTTTTAAGCATGTTAGACTTTTCATTAAGGTCCTAAAGAATCATATCAACTTGTGCAAAAAGGGCATCCGATGACCCCTTTAAGCAGTTTTACATATGGGAATTAATGATGACTTTGGGGGTTATTAACACCCAAGTGAGATACGGTCTTACTGCATCTAACCCTTGAAGGGTTATTTAAATGAAGCCTGCAGCCAGTGGGATGCTTTCAGTCAGATTTACTGAATGGAAAGTGTTGTTTGCCCTTTCCTGAGTTGTGGTTTGATTTTGCAGATGGAGAGGTGCTACGAGGAGGTGGACCACGAGTATGACAGTGACATGGATGGGTCGGGCTCTGTGGGTAGTGATGACAGATCTCCTCAAGCTCATCTCAACGGCAGCTATAGGAGCACTTACACCGAGGAGGATGATCTCTCTGCAGCTGAGTGATTCACATGTACCCATATTGCCAAGAACAGTGATCACAGCATCATGTATCATACTGTAACAGCTGTCACTCCTTTTGAAGTGCTTTCTCTTGCGTCCATTGCTGTGTGATTTTTGGCTTCTGAAAACATTTTCTACTGCTGTGAATATATTACCTGTCATATGATATTCATATGGATGAAAATGTAAAGTTTTGGATAGTTCTTTATTGTAATGAGAGATGCGGTATATTGAATGAAGGTGCTTGTGTTGAGGTCACTTTTTAAATCAGTTTAGCATTTTTCTTTTGCATGTAACTTTGTGTTTACACTCTTGTGGAAAGATGTTTTATGCTATTGTGTTTCTCTTTTTGGTTTATCGTACTAAAACAAAGCCATTATTAGTGTGAATCTAAAAAAAAAGTTGTATTTTACCGCGAAATAATGTATTTTGCATTTATAATTTTTCTTTTGATGTTTAAGTACATGTTCCTTAAAACTCTCATCATTGCTATAATGTAAAAAAAATAAATAAATAAATCTGGACAGATTATTTTTTTATTTTACTTACTCACATTAAAGTGGAAAAGGAGTTTCTTAATTGTGTTGAAAATAATACCAGAATTTGATTTTGGGGTACACTAAGATTTATCCACTCTACCTGGTCTTTTCCATAATTTCTATTTACTGAAGTAAAAAAATAAAAAAATAAAATATATATACAATTAGTCCATGTGTATTATAACACTCCGAGTGAACTGTGTAGTTACACAGTGCATGTTAAAAGTGCCTAGACAGTTTGTGTGACAACAGAATATTTAACAACAATGTAAATCAAGTCAAACGACTTATCGAGTATTATACTAAAGCTTGTGTAAAATGCACAGTTGTATCCTTATTTTTTAACAGTATTTTGTTTGAACCAGTGTATATAGAGTCCTACAGTAAACTCTTCATACAAGTATTGTTGTGTGGCATATATTCAGATGTTTTAATAGGTTTTCTAAGAAGCCTTTACTGATTGAGGAGCACAGTAACGTTATTAACAGTGACTGCTGTCTCGTTCAGAATAACTACAATTTAAAGCTTTAAGCTTCCGAATATTATTTATTTTTTAATATTGTCACTTTTGTAAGTGGGTATATATACAGTACTTGTTAGCAGCAAAACTAATATGATTAAGAACTAAGTAACAAATGAATTATATTGATTTGTGTGATTTTGTGCATCTGTTTAGACATACGTGTATAAAAGATTTTCCCTAACATGAAATTGACATTAAAGAGCTGTTATACTTCCAGTTTATCAACTGCAGTATGTTTTTCTTATTGTGTAATTGTTTACATTTTCTGAAGAAAATGTGAATGGTGCTTGCGAATGTTAAACTCCTTACCATGTTTTTTGAAGTTCAAGTTGCAAGTCCCTAAATTTGTGTAATAGTCCTTACGGTTATAATATATATATATAT
>NW_015507593.1:25153-26053 GCF_001515645.1 Sinocyclocheilus grahami
ATATATATATATATTCAAAAAAAACTTGAATGCAGACGATTATATATTTGTAAAAATATAATGGTAACACATTCACATGGAAATATAGTAGTATATTCTGTACAGATCATGTACAATAATAATTAAAGCGACAGTGCACCAAAAAAAATTTATAATAATTTTCCCACCCTTTGAAATTTTTTTGGGGGGGGAAAAATTGCATTTCTAAAAGAGGTAACAACCCCTTGAAATTAAGTGTTTGTGAAATAGTGAAAATAAGGATGGAAACTTGTCGTAGTTTACAATTTTTTTTATGCAATAAAACATTGATAACCTCCAGAAACATAATATAAAGATCTGAAAATGCTTTTCATGACCCCTTTTAAGGAACATCTAGGGCTGTGTCATTGATGCAGTGGTCTCTGTCGCAAGAACTGGTGCTTCAGAGGTAGAATTCGGAGACCTGAGTCCAATTCACTGTCAATACAAGTAGCGTATTCCATCTTTTATGGGAGGTGTTGAGTAGCAGCTAAAGCTGTCAGGAACAGGACAATGAGCATTGTACCCTGAATTGAAGCTCCTGATCTCAAAGTGCCCCAGAGGGATTGTGTCCGTACAGTAAGTGTCCTCTAAATCACCGGATAAGAGCATCTCAAAGCACTGTGATTTCTGGGTTCAAAAAATCAGTACCGTTAAATGCCCCTGGTGGTTCCTTGGCTATTTCTTGCAAAAAATAGGACTGCTGAACATAATCCTGCCCCGGATGTACAGCAACCAATCCAGGTTTTACTGTTTGTATGGATGGACCCTGAATCCCAGTCATAGTGACCTGCTGGAAGATCTCCATGGTAGTGTAATCGCTCATGAAAACCACAGCAGGTTGGGATGCTGGGACGAAGTCGGATACTGTCGAGTTGGAGA
>NW_015507593.1:26513-30505 GCF_001515645.1 Sinocyclocheilus grahami
TATGATAGTTTTCATATGCATATATTAATATATATATATATATATATATATATATATATATTAAAATTTGTTTGTATATATATAATATATTAATATGCATATGAATACTATCAAAACATTCCCAGGAGCACTGATAGGACCTGAAAGCCCAAAACGCTTCGGGTGGCATAAAGTCAAAAATTTCAGGTTGATATAATGAAGAAAGCAGGTTTGTTAAATCAATGAATTTCTTGAAAATAACACCTTATTAAGTAGTTCGGCATAATCTTATTATTCTATTATTATAATCTCATCTATTATTTCTTAGAAAGTGCTTCACAGCTTATTAACACTTGAAATGTATTGTTGTATGTTTGAAATGTAATGTATGTATGTTTTCAAAATCAATGTCATGTGGCCCAACCAACAAGCAGAATATGCTTTTTGGACATTGTTAAAAATGAATCCCGTTATGTCTCGTCATCACCAAAATATTCTCAGAGTGTAACGGCCGGGAAGAAAGGCAAGGCAGACAAAAAAAATCTGAGGTTGCCTAACTTTGTTTTTACTGTCTTATATACAATGGTATATACAGACATATTATGAGAGGTGGTGTACCCAGTTCAACCAATAAGATATGGATTACATATGTGTGTTATATAAAATGGGAATATGATCAGGAAGTTCTGGACATATTATAGGAGTACATCTGGCAGAAGGATAACTCCTCCCAAATGCACTCTGTACATCGGACAGACCAAACTCAATAACCTCGTCCCAAAGGGCCCCACCATCATCTCATCATTTGAAGCCAAAAGGAGATATACATATATGCATGTGTGTATAAAATAAGGGATAGAGAGAGGAAAGAACACAGAAGGGAGGAGGGAAAAAGACAAATGGAGAGAAGGGAGGAGGGAGCGCAGACAGGCAAACTCACAGAAATATCTGGCAGAGAGTATAATATAATCGAACAGACATGCACTATGGTAAAACAATGATATTATGTGAAGTACCTTGGCGTACTTCCCAGGCAATCTACTTCATGAACAGTTAAATGCTCTCCCCAGTGTGCAATACCACAAAACAAATTCCCTGTATGTGCAAACATACTTGGCAATTTCTGCTTCTGATTCTGTACCGTTTAAACCATAGTATTACCATCTCAGGTCATAACTGTACTGTACTTGTGGCACTGTCTCAGTAGTGTTTGTATACCATTTTTTGTATACTATTTTCCTTGACAACGAAATTATTGTTTCAGCGGTATATATTGTCTCTTGCTTACCAGTTCATAGGCAATTTCAATTTTCTGAACAGCATTGCTGTTCTCAGGATTTGGTATACTCGGCCACAGCAGTTTCTTGGCTCTGTAAAAATGCACAGTGAGCTCCACATTAGATGACAGACATGCAGGGGTAGTGACTGGTTATATATGGCAATCTTTCAGAACATAAAATGCAAGTGTCTCTACCTGTGCAGAAGCCGGAAGCTGAAGTGAACCGCTAGTAAAAGAATTATTATTCCTACAACGACCGCGGCTATAATGCTGTTCAAAGCTGTGAATTCTGTCAGAATAAGCCATGTAGTCAGTACGTATGTGACTATTTCAGTCCATGTGATTAAAAAACAAACCTCCAGAGATTTAGTGTGTATTTTGAACAGATAAACCTCAAATCCCAGTTCAGTAACAGACATTATCTCATGAAAAATATGAGTTTACCTGGCGGTTTTGTGACAAAGTGTGTGAAATCACTGCGCTCTCCTTCTCCAGCTGCAGTAAATGCAGAGAGCAGCACACGGTGCGCACTGTTGCTCTCAAGATTCTGCAGCTCATAGCTGTTCATGCTGGGATCCACTTTGAAGGCTGTAAATGTTGAATGTGGTAAATATATATATATATATATAACACAAAAACTGCATTTAAAACAATGCCACATTCATAGCCTTATTATCATACAATAACAACAACAATAAAAGCTTCTTCTTTTTTTTTTTTTTTTTGCAAACAAACTTGAAACTGGTAGCATGGACTATCAAATCATACTTTAGAGCAGTTCCCAGCCATTACTTAGTGAGCCATTACATTGGAAAAATTAAACTAAATCTTTTAAGACATAAGAACAGAAGATAAACATGTGATAAAGTGATTCTCGTAATGTTAGCTCACTGGAAATTGTGTGAATTTTTTTCTGATTTATTCACATTTTTTAGAAACATTATTGTGTTGACAATGAAACGTACATTTAAGGGATTTAAAATCCACTAGTAATAATGCCTAATAATTGTTTCTAAGTTTAAAATAAAACATGAATAAACATAACTTTATGACCGACTCATACTCACATGTTTCATTATTGTCCTCTGTCAAGTAGATGCAGTAGCCCAATAAGAATCCACGCAGGTCTTCCTCAGACACAGGGCTCCACGTAATTACTGAGGAATGCTGGGTAATATTCAAAATGCTAACATTCCCAGGAGCACTGATTGGACCTGAAAGCCCAAAAAGCTTCAGTTCATTCGGACACAATGACACATCAGTTATCTAGGTTCTTCTTATCTACTGCTGTAACTATTACAAGGAAACTAGAGCAGACCAGTTACTGTAAAATTTCAGTGTTTAACCTCTCTCCCTTTTTTTTTTTTTTTTTTTTTAGCTTGCACAATAGCTCATATTTCTCTGGCAAAGTTCAGGAGATAACATCCTTAACACTTGCACACTCAGACTTCTTTTAGACTACAAATAAGTGCTTTCGTGCATTAAATTCATGCATGAAGAAATCTCTGGCAAAAGCAAAGCATTGTCAGTGATGCAGCTCAGTCTACAGACCAGCAAACTAGTAATCGATGTATCTGTGTTTTTAGGAGAGGGTACTGGGGGTGCCATTGAGGGTACTGTCCCACTGACAAGCTACAAGTAAAGGTAATTTTTGCCCTATTTTTTGTTCAGTATATATTAGTAGTTTTAATATATGCATATGATAGTTTTCATATGCATATATTAATATATATATATATATATTAAAATTTGTTTGTATATATATAATATATTAATATGCAGATGAATACTATCATATGCATATATTAAAACTACTAATGGGGGGAAGTCGTGGCCTAATGGTTAGAGAGTCGGACTCGTAAGCTAAAGATTGCGGATTCGAGTCTCGTACCGGCAGGGGTTGTAGGTGGGGGGGGGGAATGTACAGCGCTCTCTCCCACCTTCAATACCACGACTGAGGTGCCCTTGAGCAAGGCACCAAACCCCCAACTGCTCCCCGGGCGCCGCAGCATAAATGGCTGCCCACTGCTCCGGGTGTGTGTTCACTGCTGTGTGTGTGCACTTTGGATGGGATAAATGCAGAGCACTAATTCCGAGTATGGGTCACTTATGGCCACATGTTCACTTTTCATATATGAATATTTAGACTCACTTCCTTCAGTGAAGTAAGTTTGGGCTGTGCCGTAGGTCGTCTCACTGTCGTTCACATTCTTCATGTTGCAGGTGTCTTGGTATGGTCTGATGTGCAGGAAGAAATAATATCTTGTATAGGGCTGAAAAACTGCATTCAAAAAAAGACCAAAAAAAAACATTTGCTGTAATCAAATGAAATGAATCCTTAATGCTGTGAATAAATAAAGCTTTAATTCTCCCTCTTCTATAATCAAGGTAAAATATATATAAAAGTAGATTTTGTGCTAATAGAAAACATAGTTGTAATAGTTATTTGTCTAGATCTAAGAATTTATTTTTTTAAAATTACAATAATATAATCTCAAATTTATGATTAAAAATAAATAAAAAAAAAATTTTCCCCTTGAGGTAAATGTTTGAAAAATATTTGGGCAATAATGATAAAAAATATACACTCGTGTGTATTCAGTGTGTAATGAAAACATCTACAAGATATTTATACCACATTTTTAGAGTTATTAAATCAATACTTTTGAAAATGCTAGAAATATGATTACAACGTCATTCTATAGAACTTTTTCTTTTACACTAGGCTTTTTTC
>NW_015507593.1:30873-31635 GCF_001515645.1 Sinocyclocheilus grahami
AAAAAATTTACCCCTCCATTCGTCCATTTGCTCGATGGCTATACTGGAGACAGG
Source organism: Sinocyclocheilus grahami (assembly GCF_001515645.1). NCBI lineage: Eukaryota > Metazoa > Chordata > Actinopteri > Cypriniformes > Cyprinidae > Sinocyclocheilus > Sinocyclocheilus grahami. The sequence goes on from NW_015507593.1 coordinate 30,928, forward strand.
AGACGATCCAGCACTGTTTAAAGCCCTGATGCTGATGTTATATGCAGAGTAAGACAGGATCAGGGTGAGAGATGAATCTTCAGAACTGAAACTGTCCCGATTGCTGGGTTCCCCGGATACTTTCCTCACTGTCACACTGTAGTTAGCCACAGCCTCACTGTTTGCATACTAGGAAAAAAAGGGATGATCATCCAAAAAAATAAAAAATCCTGATCCCTATCAGAATTTTTATTGCAGTTTGGAACCAATCTTAAAGGAATCTGGTAACACTTTAGAACACTGTTCCTTCACTAACGAATAACTACACAGGAACAAATGAGTAATGCAATGTTACCATTCTAATAACTAATATTAGCATGCAGTAATTCACGACTATCACGTTTCTGTTCAGTTTCGGTTTCCTTAGCCTGGACTTTTCGTTTGTAATTCCCTTCTTGCTTGTGTTTCCCTTTGTTCCAGTTTGTAGTTTGTTTCCACGGTTACAGTACTAATTACCCTCACCTGTGCCTTGTTTAGCCCTTTGTTATCCTATGTATATAAACCCCTGTGTTTCAGTAGTCTTTGTTGTTGCTGTCTTTCCATGCAGTGTGCGACGCTGTTGTTGAATTATTCTCTTCTGCGTCTTGCTGGATTACCTCATTTGTTTATTGAAAAAATTGCTTGTAAATAGATCTTTGCCTCTACTGCTCTTTCTCCTGGAACAAAAAA
>NW_015507593.1:33137-34542 GCF_001515645.1 Sinocyclocheilus grahami
ATGACCTTACTGAGTGGACACTGCGCACACTCTTTGTTGGGAACACACTGTGTTTGCAACTCGTAAGGCAGAGATGGCGTCAGATTCCATAAAACACATTCTTTGTTGTTTTTAGACTGTTGCTGTGGAGGAAAAGAGTACAAAATTAGGTGGAACAAGCAAGTAAATTCACATCAGGTAATGGGCCTGTAGCAAACTTTACTAAAAGTCCTACATTTTTACTACTAGACAAGTAAAGTTAGTCAAAACAAACTTAGTGGGATTGAAAACCTAGATTGAAAATTTTGAAAAGGTGTAAAAAGTTTTTACAGACAGAAAGATACAACGGCAGATAGAATGTATTCTTAACTATACTTCACCCTTGTTTTTTCACACTGTGGTAGCCCACCACACCACTACTCTGTTCTGTACCAAACCGTCCATATTATCAGCTGACTTGCATTCTACTCAGTTCCAGTGTGTTATACCACACTGTAATATGCCGCAGAACTAGATACTTTCAACAGCTTTAGCTTACCAGCTCAAGACCCTTGGGCTAATGTATAGTATATAGGTCACCTATGCACAAAATTGCCATCCATAAATATATTTTAAATGAACTCCAACGACCAAGCAATAAACATCCTGCATACCATTTTCCTAAAATAAGAGGACAACATGAAACAGTCTTTTGCAGTCTCATACAATAATGAGACATGAAGAGATTATTTCCATCTTAATGGCTACTCTTAAAACGGAAGTTAAGCACATTACATCATGGGTTGCAGTATGCCAATGAGTGTGCTATAATTGTACACTCTCAGAAAAAAAAGTTGTCACTTGGGGCGGTAGTATTTAAAAAGTTGCTATATACGTACCATTTATGTACTAATTTGTACACTCAAAGTACTTATATGCACCTTTTACGGGTTAATATAGTGCAGAGGTTTGGGAAAAGGTACACACTCTATTACTATAACCTTTACACCAGGATCTGAAATTAATCAGGGTTTAGGGGGAAAAATGCCAAAGATATTCATAAATCGAGAGCAAAAAAGAAAAGCCACCTTTTTATACTCATCTGACAAATTATTTACCATGTGTGTCAGCTATAATTTTTTTTCATAGTTATCAGTCATAATTATTTACGAGTATTTTTACTATGAGAATATCACTATGAATTAATTATGAGAATATATTTCAAATTATTAAGTAAGTGGATGTCAGAATGTGCAGTTATTTGTTTAGGAAATAAATAATAAATGCCTGACCTCTTGTCAGATGGCTGTTACTGACCTCTTTCCACTTTGTAGTGTTGAACTCTCTGTACTTAACAAGGAAGTTTTTAATATATTTGCTTTCAGTTCCCCACTCCACCCAAACAGTCAGATGGCCTGAGCTTCTTTTGTAAGTTAGTTTTGAATGA
>NW_015507593.1:34612-35520 GCF_001515645.1 Sinocyclocheilus grahami
TTAGCTCAAAAACCCAGGGTTGATGGGAGCGTCTCCAGACTTCCTGAAAACGGCTCTAAAGATTATTCAAATGAGTGTATTAAATCTATTCTATTTTAAGCCCTCTATTTCTCTGTGTCCTGTTTACTTCAAGATTTTGGACTCCAACTGTAATCTGCTATCTGAGGTCAGTCTTGGTCGAGTAGTGTTTATTTATTGATTATAGTTCTCTTTGTGGGTCTGGCAGTTGCAGCTTAGATGCAATCAAGTCAGATTTAATGAGTCCATGCATACAAATAGACTTTCCCCATGCCCTGTTTTGACCAGTATCGATTAACTCTCCTGAGTTATCAGGCCTATCTGCAAAAGGGATCAGTCATTTTGTTCACATCATGACACTTTTTCTGATTGGGACTGTAATTGACTGTCCTTTCCATGATGATATTAGGCAAAACTAACAAGGCATAGCATATGGCTATGTTAGGCTGCACTCTTCAGCATGGGCAAGGTCATATGTGAGTGTGATAAACAGTTAAGAAGAGGAGGAACAATCCATAACCACACCTGAAATCATAAGAGATATTTGATATCATTATTCAGTTGGCACCAGGCAATTTTTTATGCTGTATACGATCGTATACCAATATACCACCAATATTTATGCTGTAAACGATCGTATTACTTTACATCAGTAACTCTTAAGTAAAATTCCTGTTTCCTATTACTTTTATTGATCATCTTGTTACCGTTTCTTTTTTTCATACATCTTGCATGGAGCTTCTCGGAATTACATTATTAACCAATCAATATTATGTTATTATTGAGCACTGGTCCCAAGAGGAGAGAGAAAACCATAACTCAGACATCTATATCAGTAGAAGAAAGCAGGAAGATCACATTAAAGTAAGGTCTAAAAGTTTTTTCGGGAT
>NW_015507593.1:36461-52261 GCF_001515645.1 Sinocyclocheilus grahami
TAATGTTGCTCTGGTTTGCTGCAAAGGTCTTTTCAGGATAATAATACACACTGATGCACAGTACAAATGAGGATAGTGTAAAAATTACTGCTGTTCTGAATGACAGAAAAATACACCCATGAGGAATTTAGCAAGTTTCATTCTACTTAACTCTTCCTTAACTGTGCTATTAAGGATTTGTTATGGAAGGTTCTATCTAGGCATAATCGGACCTACATATGCAAACATACCAAGTTGGATGTAATCAATAAAGGCTGGAATACTTTTGGCCACATTTTTGCTTTAATTTACAGTATGGTTGCCAGAAGTCAGAACAGAACTGCAGATTTGAGTTGACAGATTTCACAGAAAATTGTGTATATATGATGGTCACAGACTCTGATTTAAAAACATTTTTGTTTCAGACTATGATTTCATCCAGTCAGAAGATGTAAAATTGAAATTTTGAGCCAATTTTAGAACACATTTTGCTTTCATTTGTCATGTGCCTCCTAGCAACGAGGCACGTGTTTATGTTTATAGTGTTTGGGAAGATATGAAAGTCTGGCACTGTGTGGTCCTTTGTAGTTTTTCCTCTGTAACTGTTTACAAAGTTGGCAAGTGAATGATGCCTTTAGTGTTCAGTTTGTAAAAGTCGTATTCCAGCCTTAAGTTGTCAGTCATTTCAGCTGTTTTGTTTACATACCGATTTAGTCAATTCAAGTGATAACCAGTGGTTTCAAGATGAGCAACAAACTTGGCTGCAAATTGGTAAAATGTTACAAATTTTTTAAAGTCTCATTCATACTGTACTGTATTTTTTTGTGAGAGGTGACAGTTTCTCCGTTAAGAAAGCATGTAGGCTATTTCATCCCTCAATTTGTACACTAGGTAGACCATACGCTTCCACAACCATTTTACATCTGTTCAGCTCCTATTTCAGCATACAGGGCCTTGAGATGTCAGATATTAAGAGCACTACCATTAATGTAGTTTACAAATTTGTCTTTCAGTGTTTCTTATCACCACTTTAGGCTGGATGGGTTTCCTTTTGATTCCAAAGCTTCACAATGAATAAAACCAACCAATATTCTGTTCTGCTACATTCTTGATCCTTCTGACAACTCTGCTATTTTTGCCAGTGATATTGACCACCCTGTCGCTGGCAAAACCTTTGCAACAGGCCCAATCCAAACTCTTTATTCATGAAAGCAGTGCTTGAAGTGGGCCGGTACGCACCGGTACACAGTATCGGCACTTCAATATTTTAGTCTTTAGCGTACTGGCACTTTTTCCATGCATACCGGCACTTCTGACATGTTGCCGATACTGAGTCAAAGCATCTGTCTGGGTGATTAGAAATGACACTATAAAGCACACTACCCAGGAGGACATTTGAAACCGGTAAACTTTTGGAAAGTTCACTAATGCAGAGAAAACACAGACAATTTCATCAGAGATGGTGGAGAGAATGGCTCGCGTCCAGATGGCAGTAAAGTATTATTTTCAGTGTGTATTTGGCTTAAAAGCATGAGTGTTTTATAATGAATAGCGTGTATTTGGCTTAAAAGCATGAGTGTTTTATAATGAATGCCGGCTGAATGTGTTTTAGATTATACGCTGATCAGTGGTTTAGTTATTCTGAATGGATCCATATAGTAACATGTACAGTCAGGTTAACGTTAACAAATGTGACAGGTCACATTTAGTGGTCTTTTGGCTTCTCCCTGTGGTCCTGTTTGGTATCGCAGCTTAACTGGTGCCTATTTATATTAAAGATGCTCTAAACAATTTCTTTCTTTCTTTCTTTTTTCTTTCTTCTTTCTTTCGGCATTATATACATGCATTGAGAATTATTAAAATGTATTAACTTATGTATGTATTTTATTATATTGGGTTGGGGGGGGATGGGTGTACCGGCACCTCTTTTTTCCACTTCAAGCACTGAATGAAAGTATTTAACTAAAAATATGTTTACCTGAAGCAATATAATGTTAGGCAGCACAGAATATCTTCAACAAATTCACCTAGCCAAAATTACTGAGCATTACAACCAGTAATGTAGTGCTTGATGTAATGTCAGTGCATGCTCTCGTCCTGCTAAATATCAGAATCCTTTGCTGATTTCCATCTCGCAAGGAGTTGTTTTTCCAAACAAGCCACATTTTTGCTTTAATTTACAGTATGGTTGCCAGAAGTCAGAACAGAACTGCAGATTTGAGTTGACAGATTTCACAGAAAATTGTGTATATATGATGGTCACAGACTCTGATTTAAAAACATTTTTGTTTCAGACTATGATTTCATCCAGTCAGAAGATGTAAAATTGAAATTTTGAGCCAATTTTAGAACACATTTTGCTTTCATTTGTCATGTGCCTCCTAGCAACGAGGCACGTGTTTATGTTTATAGTGTTTGGGAAGATATGAAAGTCTGGCACTGTGTGGTCCTTTGTAGTTTTTCCTCTGTAACTGTTTACAAAGTTGGCAAGTGAATGATGCCTTTAGTGTTCAGTTTGTAAAAGTCGTATTCCAGCCTTAAGTTGTCAGTCATTTCAGCTGTTTTGTTTACATACCGATTTAGTCAATTCAAGTGATAACCAGTGGTTTCAAGATGAGCAACAAACTTGGTTGCAAATTGGTAAAATGTTACAAATTTTTTAAAGTCTCATTCATACTGTAATCAGAATCCTTTGCTGATTTCCATCTCGCAAGGAGTTGTTTTTCCAAATTCTTGGCAATATCCCCAATTCACAGTAGGTTCCATTAACCTTCAAACTGCACAAATTGAAATTGCGAATTGAAAATATGCCTAATGGAAACGCGTCAATTTCGCAAAAACGCCCATATATTGCAAAAAAAGTTTTTACGCTTGCATGAGGTGGTTTTTCAGGCAATGCGAAAAAGTAATAATTAGCAAAACTGCAATGGAAACGGCTTTTTCGCATTTACAGGTCACATGGTATATGTAAAAAGTCATTTGATCATTCTTCAGTGTACTATAACCTCCAAAAAACACATCATACGTGGCCGCTCTCCAGTATAAGGGGCTTTCACTACCATTAATGCTTAGACAATTTACACTGCACACGTCTGCGGTGCAGTGTGGCTCTGATACGGCCACTGAAGCTGATTGCGGCCACAATGCTTGTGTTTATTCCAGAATCCAGCCGCGCCACGCACGTTTCTGAAGCGGCTCTCTGTGCTGCTTCTGTAAAGAGACACGCATACGCCTCCTTTGAATAAATATAGCCAAAATCCGTCAAAATCCGTTGCCATGACTTATCGCGAGAGGCAAAAGATTACGTTTTAGTGGAAATGCCATCATTTCGCAATACTTTTTTATCGACTAACACTAAAAGCTTGTCCTCCTTAACAGCATCTACACATTCCATTTATCAACACAGAAAAGACATCCAAGCAAAAACCCAAACCTTGACATATACACTGTCTTACTATTTGAATAAGATTGGCTGTGTATAGCTGGAGACCTGCGATGTTGTTTATGTGTACGGAAAAACACATATGTACACATAAGTAAAGAGAGTTTTTACCCAGCTTGCTGCTAACGGCACGTGGAACGTGTTTTTGTCGCAGCGCGAACCACACAGTGATCAGTGGGTTTGATAAAATTTGTAAGAACATCCTTTCAGTTTGTTTACATAGCAGGGCACGTTCTGAGAAATGAACTTGAGCATGATTGAACATTTTTTTAAATATATTTCCTTTACATATTTCAACTTTGTTCCAACGTGTGGGTAAAACACATATAGAGCAGTCAAAGGGACATTCACAGGAAATTGGTCATATATTTAGAGTAATGTACAGCACAGTTTTAAAATCCCCCACCTGTATGTTTATCAATACTTTTACCACTCATTGCTTTGATCACCTGACGCATGGAAGACGACGGCCTTGATCCTTGATTGAGATAAGAGTGTGTGGGCTGTTTTGCTCTGTGTGACATTGTTGTAAAGGTTGAGACTGAATCAACGTCTTTTCAGAATGATACAAGGATAGTGAGATGATAATGAGAGTGGTGACAAAAAAAATCCATGTTAACACATACGGTGCATCCAGAAAGTATTTAGACCCTTATTTTTTTTGCGCTGCAGCCATATGCTAAAATGCATTCAATTATTATTTTTCTCTCTCCACATGAACTATTGCTCTGATATGCATTTTTAGCTGTGAGACCTCATAAGTGTGCCTTTCCAAATCAAGTCCAATTGATTGAATCAGCCACAGGTGGACTCCAGTCTAGTGAAGAAACACCTTCAAAGATGATTCAGAACAATGTGATGCACCTGAGCTATATAGCAAAGCGTCTGAATAACTTTGTGATATCTCAGTGGTTTCTTTTTAATAAATTTACTTTGTTATTGTGGGGTGTAGCGTGTATACTGACATGCTTTTTTCAAGTTTAGCATAGGGCTACAACAAAATGTCAATAAATAATTAAATAAATAAAAGGGGGTCTGAATGTTTTCTAAATCAACTGTAAACATTGAAATTGCATATTCTTCCTTTTTCCATTGTGTTTTTATATTATTCTCAAAAAGTTGGACTATAGGTCATATTGGGAATATCACAGGCCATTCATATAGTTATAAAATCAAACTATTGTAGATGCACGCCATCTAGTGTGAAGTAAGTGTACTAACTAACTAACTAGATCACTCAATTCCTGGAGGGCCAGAGCCCTGCAGACTTTATTCAACCTTAATTAAACACACCTGATCCATCTAATCAAGTCCTTCAGGCTTATTAAAACTACATGGCATGTGTGCTGGAGCAGGGTTGGAACAAAACTCTGCAGGTCTCTGGCCCTCCAGGAATTGAGTTTGACAACCCCATAGTTCAGCTTTGTGATGTAAACGGTCACAGTACACAGTTGATGGTAACACTTTATTTATTTTGATAGTCCACTTTAGACATTTTGCTGACTATAAGTAACTTTGCAAGTAAATATCCCCTGCCAGTCATTAGAGCATTAATAGGGCTTAATATCTGCTAACGCAGTGGTTCCCAACCCTGGTCCTGGAGGCACCCCAACACTGCACATTTTGTATGTCTCATTAATCAAACACACCTGATTCAGGTCATCAGCTCATTAGTAGAGACTCCAAGACCTGAAACTGGTGCGTCAGAGAAAGGAGACATGCAAAATGTGCAGAGTTGGTGTGCCTCCAGGACCAGGGTTGGGAACCACTATGCTAACACTTTATTTTGATGGTCCCCAACAGATATTCTACTCTATAACTTTGCAAGCATGACAACTTATTCTACTAACCCTAGCATGTTAGAGTTGACATGTAGATACAAAGTTACTTAGTGGAATGCCTAAAGTGAACTATTGAAATAAAGTGTAACCAAAGCGTTTTTATTTGTTTATTTATTCATTTTTCTATATAAATGTTCCTTAAGTCTATATTGCAGTGATCTGATTTCAATTGTGGATCCAAATATAGCATTTAAATGTGTGCATGTATATTTCTTGAAATATGGTTGACAGAGCTACAGAGTGAATCTATAAATCTTGCAGTGGTTTATAAATGTACACTTAGTTATGTCAGGTGAGGTTCAGTTGCTGTAGCGATGAACAATAGACTGAATTATTGCTGATTAAGAGATCATAGAGCACATCCCACTGCTTTTTTAACACTTACAAGAAGCGTGGTTCTTTCAGCAGTCTGGGGATCCTAAATCAAAGGTTTGAGTACATTTTACCTGATGGTTTGGGAATCTCTTGGACAGGTTTAGTTTAATCTTTATGGACTAATCACAAGAATGATCATCTGAGAGCACAAGGCTCTATTTATAAAGCAGCTCCGGCCCTCCAGGAATTGAGTTTGACACCCCTGATAAAGCACAATGGCAACAATATTGTGTATTGTTTGAGCATGCAGTTACACAAAATCTGAAGAAGAAAAAAATGCCTGTGATCTTTTAAATTAGAGATTACATGGAATATCTGTGCTTATTAGGTTTTCTCAATCACTTTGTCTTAATTCTCTGTTTTCCCCTCAAAACAATAAAAACTGATGAGTTGATGCAAAATCATTCATTCGTTTAACAAAATCTGTCCGACACACATGTATATTCCATAAATATCTATGACATGGAATGTTTGTGATGTGTGCTAAATTGGCAAATGACCTGCCAAACAAATGAAATAGGAATCACATTTTACTAATCAACCAATAATTTTGGTAGCATGTACTGTATATGGAGCTTGTCATCATTTTGACTAAAATGACTGGTGTATTATAGTAAGCAGTGAGTGTCAACAGAAAATGAAGTGAACAAATTGACTTCCATGGTGAAAAATCATTAAACATTTTGATCAGTAGGACACTGGCCAATTTACTGACACAATAACTGGGTTTTGAAGCATGAATGAAATGCTTTGAGTGAGTTACTACGTACACATGCATTAGAGGAGTGGGTCCCAACCCTGGTCCTGGAGGCACCCCAACACTGCACATTTTGCATGTCTCCTTTCTCTGACACACCAATTTCAGGTCTTGGAGTCTCTACTAATGAGCTGATGACCTGAATCAGGTGTGTTTGATTAAGGAGACATGCAAAACGTGCAGTGTTGGGGTGTAGTGAGGCAAAGTCCGATTCATATCCGCAAACCGGTACTTTTCGGACAGATTGGCTCATTGAACCGGTTCAAAAAGCCGATTCATCGGTTCCTGACATCATCAAGCAATAACGTCTCTACGCATTTATTTTCTAACAACTTAGTGCCATGTTGTATCAATGAAAAATTCTAATAAGTAATTTGTGTCAACGCATATTGAAACTATTTGTGTGAAAGCATATTGCTGATTATTGCCATATAATTCACTTAAGTTAATGGTGTTTGTGGTCACAGTTTCATTCGCGGATCCTCAGATACGACTGACTGACCAATATTGACTAGCCTACAACTTGGATAAGATTCCTAAAAGTTTCACACCTACAGCACACATTACAGACGTTGATGCACAAACGCGGATATGTTCTACATGTCTACCGTATAAAGAATGAATAAACCAGTCTTATAAACTCCTTGATTTTGCTTAAGCAACTTTAAATATAATATGCATGCACAATAAACTATTGTAAACTTTATTTACATCACTCGACAGAAAGGTTTTTGCAGGTTTTAATAAAATGTAAATTAATAACAGTCAAAATAAACAAGCATATTTCCAGTACGCACCTCAGGCTTGCACAGTATCGTCAACTCACTCATCAGAATCTTCAGTAATCCTCTGCAAACTTCGCCACAGCTCATTCGGTTCTTGTGGAGTCCTCGGTAATCCTCGGCAAACTTCGACAGTTGGTTGAACCAGCTCATTCGGTTCTTTTTGAGTTGGACTTGCTACTTCGGCTGTGCGTCCTGCGTCATCAACCCGGAACTAAAGTTCGATTCAGTTCGATTTGTGAACCGGCTCAACCGTTTACTTCCTGAGAACCGGCTCAAAAGAACAATTTGTTCAAGAACCTAACATCCCTATTGGTGTGCCTCCAGGACCAGGGTTGGGAACCACTGCTCTACACGATAGACATTTGGACTGCTGTGTGTGTATTTGAGCACAAAGAACTGATCGCTACTTTGATATCTGTATATGAGAACTGAAGAAGTGGAGCGTGCGCGAGAGAGAGCACTTCTATCAACGCGATTCCGTCTATCCCGCCTTCACTAACTTTAAGTTAATCGACAACGAAGACTCCCGGGAAAAACGGGACATCTGGTCACCTTATCCCTACCACGTCGGGTGCTAAGGCCATTGTTTCAGATCGCTAGATTGCAATTTGGTAGCCTATCCATCCACTGTGGCTGCCATACTGAGACTAGATATGCAATCCAATGACAGGGATGCACATTTTGAAGGACAAGACAGGAGCCTATAGGATGTATTTTGAATATCTGAAAGTCCTCAAATAACATTATAGTCGCATCTCGTCTTGTTAACGAAGACGCGGCATAAATTTCGTCATAGTTTTTATCATCAGATATTAGTTTTAGTTTGTCAACGTCTCGTCTTAGTCACAAAAAAAATGTTCGTTAACGAATATTTTTTGTTGTCGCCTTCATTGACGAAATTAACACTGCTAAGGAAAAGGGTCAATAAGATTACATTTTATATAATCATTCACTGACACTGTCTGACAGCAACACCAGCGGTTATAGTTTCAGTCGGCGGCAGCATCTCTCTTACCTCTCCTGAGCCCACTGAGTTTAATAGACCCCCTAATGCGTACCGTGGGTTTAGTGAGGGGTAATGCTGCAGGGATGACCTATTTTTGTAGGCCAACACAGAAGCTTCATCCTGATTCTCTCCACAAATCCAATTGGATTTTTCCATTGGCATTTGAATTATTGCAGGAAATAAGGTCTATGACCAGCAAAAATGTGTTTTTGTCATCACAAGTTTAATGAATTTTGAAACCTAAATACAATCAGCTGGTGAAAAAAAACTACAGTTAGACAATGCATGAACTAAACCATGGTTGTATGACTTCTACATTGAAATACATTTGAAATATAATTTAGAATCACAGAAAAATAATACTTTATAATCATAAGAAGGGGTGAACCAATGGCTCAACTTACCCCAGGAGCTTTGGGTCAAATTACCCCACTCCTGTGATTTTAACAAACTTGTATCATCCAGCAGTTTAGAGCTAACATCATGCATCATATAATTTCCTAAAGCACAAACATGTGTGATATTTTTTTTTAGATTTGTCTGTAATTATTCAGACACAAGAAGCATGAGTCCTTGAACATACAAAAATCACTTTACGCGTTTAAATAAGTCTTTGAGATGTGTTCTTTTTTTCTATTAATCACAAAAACAAGCACCTTTTTGACACTGATCATGTGAACCCCTTTCAACAAAATATCAGATTTTGAAATAACATGAAACATTTAACATGCTCTTTGGAACTGTATCAAATAATGCTGAATAACATGAATAATCTGGTTTTGCACAGACATATGGAGTACATAGCAGTTTGAGCAATGACATAAATTATTACATTATTTTATTGACATTAAAATAATTTAAAAGGAAAAACATTTTTAAAGAGTGTGCTCAATATAATGTATTCATGTTTAATTAATTCAGGAATTGTTTGTGCCTAAACTTCTGTGGAAATAGTTACGAGATTTGATAAGCAACCTAATGAAATTATATTAAATCTAGATTAAAAGAGATTAAGACTAATCTTTCCTCCATCCTGGTGGGCACTGGTGTGTTACATTGGTAATGATGGATACTGTAATGACAGCCTTATCCAAAGTTGGTCAACCTCAGTGGCCTTTATCGCTCCAGAGCTTTAATCATGGATGTCTGGGAATTTTCAGACAGGGTGTCCAATCAAATTTCCTGATGAATTATTGTCAGCAGTGTCCCCTATAGAGGTCATTTTAACAGGTCCAGATGAAAAATTAGTATCTGTATTGCACACCTGGCAGCAGGACGACCTGCCAAGTTCTTTACGGTCCATTGATGGAAAGGTTACCTCATCATTGGAGAAAGACACTAAATGAAAAAGTCATAAAGATAAATTAACCACATTCCCACTAGGATTTATAGAAACAAAACTATATGCAAATCATGAGCAAGTGTCAGTTTAGCAATGCTGTAATGCTGTAATGCAAAAAAAAAATATTGTAGCTTGTTAGTAAATGTAGCATAAGTGTCAATAAGTTGCACTGCAATACATGCCAATTGGACTTGGATTTTTTCTTGTTGTTGTTGTTGCTGGGTTGAAGCCAGTCTAGAACACATTTGTGATCAAAATCATCTTAGAATACTAACTATAGTCTTCTTGAAATCAAGGCTATTGTGTCACACTTCTGTGGTTACAATGACGCATCCACCTCAGTGACGTCCCTCTCTTGAGTTTTCTTACTTCTGGAAGTTATTCCAAGGCACAGCTTTCAAAAGTTACAATGGAATATAATAAACAGAAGGCATATAGCTCACACAAGAACAACTGAGCAAGAAAGCAGTCAAGAATAAAAGTGTCTATTGAAAAAGCTGTCACAAAAACAACAATGATGCGTTATAGGCCTCCTGTTGTGTTACAAGGGAGGCATACTGTTGCGCTAAACAAAGAAACTTGAAAGACACATTGTATGAAAATATCAAGTTTGAGAATGAACATGCAGGTGGCAATCTTTTCAATGTGTAATTCAATCTTGTTGTAAGATGGTGTCTGCTGAAACATTTCAGTAAATACAAATTTCACATACAGTACCACAACAAATATCTACTGAATGAATGAGGCATTTCTATATTCACTTCATTGTTTATTGTTGTACACCCAAAGCGCTCTTCAATTATGTGTGGGGGGGGGTCTCTCCTCAACCACCACCAGTGTGCAGCATCCACTTGGATGATATGACGGCAGCCACAGCACAACTGCGCTAGTGCGCTCACCACACACCAGCTACAGGTGGAGAGGAGAGAGAGTCATAGAGCCAACCAAGTGGTTGGGGATTATTAGGAGGCCATGATTGACAAAGGCCAGGGGGGCAATTTTGGCCAGGACACCGGGGTTACACCCCTACTCTTTTCGAGAAGTGCCATGGGATTTTTAATGACCACAGAGAGTCAGGACCTCGGTTTAACAACTCATCCTCATCTCACACCCTACTGGCCTCACTAACCCCTCTTCCAACAACAACCTATTTTTCCCAGGAGGTCTCCCATCCAGGTACTGACCAGGCTCAACCTGCTTAGCTTCAGTGGGCAACCAGTCTTGGGCTGCAGGGTGATATGGCTGTAGCTGGTATGTACTGATATCTAACCACTCTCTAATCCGCACATTCCCATGATAAATCCCAAAAACTTGCAATTAAATGTGATAAAATTTATTTAAATGTGATTAGAGGTTTGACTATTTGTCTGTAATTCTGCAAAATCCCAATTCAAACACCCGTGTGTGACTGTGACTGCAAATATTCCACGCCTGGACCTGCGTTCATTTGTGAAACAGTTTCCCGTAGCATAGTCGTACTGCCAACTTTTAGAACGCATACCACCTATTACACACAAATGAGCAACAATTAACACATCTGGAAGCTGTAGTGGGATTGGAACAGACAGATCTAAATGAACAGGGCCTTTAACAGATAGGGAATCAATCACTGTCACAACACCACATCACACCGATTGAATATCAATTAGTGTTGTTTTAATTGTTTTAGACCAATCTTTTAAGTTATTCTTGTTCACTTCCATGCACTTGACTCGTGTGTAGTAAATATTGTAGTGCAAACAAATCAGAGACTAAGCAAATAGACTTATAGTGTGGGCTGTGACAGAGCGTATCATTTCACAAATATGCCCTTGCACAGAGCGAGGTGGTGATGTGAGTCTGAATGAATAAATGAGTGGAGTGGCATTGAGCAAGATATGTAATTTGTGAAGAAACTGGACGAACAAGGCATATTGCAAATTAACTGAAGAAACTAGAGCATTTCATTTGTGAACAAACTGAAATTTGTTTCAGCGATGGGTGACTCTGATCTCTTGAGTCAAGAGAAAGCTATCCGTTAACATTTCCATTCATCTCAATGACAGTTGCTTGGCTGACACAGGACCCTATGGAAGAATACAATTTGAAATATGTTTGCTCCAGGGCACTCAGTTGTTCTTGATCCTGATTTACTATTAACTTTCCTGAGTGAGATGAAATATAGAAAAATACTTACTTAAGATACATATTTTATCAAAATTATTGTTGGAAGAAAAACAAAATGCAATAAAAGTGTATTCACAGAATCTTCTAGGTTTGCAGTGGTAAACTGCACCATGTCAACCTCCATCTCTTGAATGACACAATGACATTGAAGCCCAATTGCTCTTTAATTTGTTGCTTGTCAGATTGTACAATAAGACCCCAGTGGGGTTATGTGTAAAAGCCAAGATAGGTTCTGCAAATCAATATACACTGTAGCCAAGACTTTGCTCATTTTTGGCAGCATTTGTGCTGGAGTCATTTGGCTGGGGCAAGTGGCAAAGGAGAACATGGACTGCAGAACCAACTCAATGTAGTATTATTATTATTATTATTATTATTATTATTATTATTTAGTATGCACTACGGTGAAAAGAACAGCAAATAGCAATATAGAATCAGAATCAGAATGAGCTTTATTGCCAAGAATGCTTTACACACAAAGAATTTGTCTCGGTTACAGAAGCTCCCTGTGCAGACACAATGACAACGACAAAACAGATAATAATAGTACAGATATGCTATATATACAAATTATGCAAGGGAATGTGATTAAGAGGTTTGATATGCTAAATAAGTATAAGTAATGTAGAGTATTGCACTTTTTATTGCACATCTACCTCATTTAACTGTTCATTAGGTAGATGGCCTGAGGTAAGAAACTTTCCTTGTGTCTGGCTGTTCTGTTGCTCAGTGCTCTGTAACTCCGACCAGAAGGCATTTCAGAGAGGAAGTGGCCTGGATGTGAGGGGCCCAGATTGATTTTTCCAATCCCTTTTCCCACTATGAATTAGTACACTTCTTGAAGATTGGGAAGGGGAGTTCCAATGATTCTCTCAGCAGTATGGAAGATCCACTGTAGTCTTCTGACGTCTGATTTGGTCTGATTTGAGCTGAGCCAAACCAGACAGTTATAGAAGTTCAGAGGACAGACTCTATGACTGACAGTAGAACTGCAGAAGCAGCACCTGTGGCAGGTTAAACTTCCCCAGCTTCCTATATTTCAAGTACTCCAATGTTTGAAATATAGGAAGTATGTTTATATAGCATCTAATCTAGTTTACATTTTTCAACTGCACATCTCTCTAAACACCACCAATTGCTGTGCTCCCTATAGGTTCATCTTTTGACAAAATTCCCACTATAATTATATTATTTAGTTTCAAAAATGCAAAAATGTGTACAAACATCCCTCTCACGGGGATGTCATAACAAACATTAATTAATGTAATATTGCTGGGCGTTTTGCTTTTATGATTATGACTCTAGTCTGTGGCCTTGCAAGTTAAAGGCATCTTGTAGGTCTGTTAAATTCACAGTTTATCATTTGTTTCAAAGACAATAATGTTTTCAGAATGTTTTTCTAGAATTATTTTTCTAGTCTCCCACCTAGTTAAAATATTGAGTTACAACAACTTTCACTTTCCATATAAAATGTTAGAATGACAGAATCTGGCATCCGGTTTGCTCATAACCTACAAACTGCTGTGATTGTCATATCTGAAAATATAAGTAATTTATATACAGGGAGGATATATATATATACAGTATGCCCAACTGGTCCTGTTTTGGCTTGTTGACCATCAGCTCAGTATATACAGTGGGGCAAAAAAGTATTTAGTCAGCCACCAATTGTGCAAGTTCTCCCACTTAAAAATATTAGAGAGGCCTGTAATTTTCATCATAGGTATACCTCAACTATGAGAGACAAAATGAGAAAAAAATCCAGAAAATCCCATTGTAGGATTTTTAAAGAATTAATTGGTAAATTCCTCGGTAAAATAAGTATTTGGTCACCTACAAACGAGCAAGATTTCTGGCTCTCACAGACCTGTAACTTCTTCTTTAAGATGCTCCTCTGTCCTCCACTGGTTACCTGTATTAATGGCATCTGTTTGAACTCGTTATCAGTATAAAAGACACCTGTCCACAACCTCAAACAGTCACACTCCAAACTCCACCATGGCCAAGACCAAAGAGCTGTCAAAGGACACCAGAAACAAAATTGTAGACCCGCACCAGGCTGGGAAGACTGAATCTGCAATAGGTAAGCAGCTTAGTGTGAAGAAATCAACTGTGGGAGCAATTATTAAAAAATGGAAGACATACAAGACCACTGATAATCCCCCTCGATCTGGGGCTCCACGCAAGATCTCACCCATAACCATAACCAAACAATTACAGTTATCAGTGCAACACAGATTAACCATCTTTATAGTTCTTCAGTAATATACATATATATATGTAATATATATAGTCCTATGTATGCACGCAGCTGCAAGTCTTTTTATCAATGTGCACAAGGAAGAACTATAAAGATGGTTAATCTGTGTTGCACTGATAACTGTAATTGTTTGGTTATGGTTTTAATTGAAAGAAATGGGCTTCAGTGTTTACAAAGGCTCTCTTTACATGTCTGCAGTGCTGTTGTCTGACACTTTGTGGTTTTGCAATTTGTTAGTCTTTTGAATATTTAGAGAAGTCTAAGTTCTATTTGGGTTTTGCACTAATTCCTTGTGTGTATGAAATGTGGCTGGGTCTTTCAGCATGACAATGATCCCAAACACACCGCCCGGGCAACGAAGGAGTGGCTTCGTAAGAAGCATTTCAAGGTCCTGGAGTGGCCTAGCCAGTCTCCAGATCTCAACCCCATAGAAAATCTTTGGAGGGAGTTGAAAATCCGTGTTGCCCAGTGACAGCCCCAAAACATTACTGCTCTAGAGGAGATCTGCATGGAGGAATGGGCCAAAATACCAGCAACAGTGTGTAAAAACCGTGTGAAGACTTACAGAAAACGTTTGACCTCTGTCATTGCCAACAAAGGGTATATAACAAAGTATTGAGATGAAATTTTGTTATTGACCAAATACTTATTTTCCACCATAATTTGCAAATAAATTCTTTAAAAATCCTACAATGTGATTTTCTGGATTTTTTTTCCTCATTTTGTCTCTCATAGTTGAGGTATACCTATGATGAAAATTACAGGCCTCTCTCATCTTTTTAAGTGGGAGAACTTGCACAATTGGTGGCTGACTAAATACTTTTTTTCCCCACTGTATATATGTATTTGGAAGAGACCCCTACTCATACAAAAGAAAACCTCAGGTGTCAACAAATAAAGAACATACTTCTGTGTCTCTGCAGAATGTTTCTGTCTCTTATCCATCTCAAACAGAAGGTTTTCATGTTGAAATAGTCCTTATTGGTTATTCATACAAAGCCCTTCATAAATCATCATATCCAGACACCTTTGGGAGTATTATGTGTTTGATTTTAAGATCAAATAATGAAATCCAGAGATGCTCATATTAATTAAATGAAGATATCTTCAGGGGACGTAAGGAAAACATGCATCTGTAATGATTAATTTGATGTGTCTAAGTAATCACTACAGAACTTTCATTTTAATTCATGAACGTGCATATGATTTCTAACTACAAACTACAACTAACAAGCTATTACTACTACAACAAGCTATTAGTTTTGCAACTAACAAAAATAATAGCTGATGATATGCATTGCTTCTTGATAATATTCATTATTTCTGTTGAAATGAGTTGGCACAGAACACGTTAAAGCGATTTCCCATAGGCGTTTAAAAAAAGGTGTTTAGTTTATGTCACAACATAAGGATTCTATTATACTTGGTGACATGCAGATTTTACTGCACATCATATTTCTCAAACACAATAAAATCTGTATTCCACATAAACAATTGCATCATTTGACAGTGTCAATGAACAAATGAATGATGAACCAAATTAACATTGCAAAATTATATAATACAGTGAAAAGGAACCATGTGGGGATAAAGGTGGCTCGGAAACAAACTGTCAAAAGAAAAGTTTTCAAATGTATTCTCTGTGGCTACAAAGATTTCATTTTATTTATTTTTTATTTTTTTGCTATTTGTCCCAATAATAGATATAATAAAATGAGTGTCACTCCAAGTGGAATTTCGGGCCAGAAATGAATCACACCAATATACACACACATACTCTTCAATCCTGGTGTGTAACTCCAGGGATAAGTGTTGAAATGCAGTGGGTGGAGGCTCATTTGAACAGA
>NW_015507593.1:54502-55146 GCF_001515645.1 Sinocyclocheilus grahami
TTTATTTAGCGTTCATGTAAACACTACATTCAGATTCATCAGTCGTAATGAATTCAGTCTGATTGTACCAAAAAATTGTGCATGTAAACGTAGCCACTGTGTCGAAACGCTTTTGGAACGAAACCACGTTCTGAGGCATGTATAAAATCAGTCAAATAGAGAAGCGAGACGTTACGAGCGTGGTGATGTGAGCAACCAGGAAGTATAAAAGCGCATCCTGCAACGTACATATTAGCTTCTCAATCAGTATTTCTTGAACCAAGATGGCGGCGCGTTCACATGCTGCGGCTTCTCTCTCTCCCGACAGAAAGGTGTTTTCGTGTTTTTTGTCTTGTGAGTCGCAGTGTTTTTGTATGTATTTGTCGCGTCTATTTGTTTCTAAGCGCGCATATAGTCGTGAGTTTCTGCTCGATGTCGGCAGAACCACATTTTTAGAGTTAAACTCTGCGCACGCCGAAGAGCTGCGGGATCTCGGTCTGCTCCGGAGGCCCACTCCATCACCGACCCCCACTACTGCATCTCGCCCACAGCGGAGGCACCACAAGCGGCGCGAGAGGAAGCAGAAGAGGGGTAAGCGCGGAGGTTAGGCTAGAGGTTAAACCCGGGCTAGGCTAGCGGCTAACCCACACAAGCCGGCTATCCCC
>NW_015507593.1:59218-59732 GCF_001515645.1 Sinocyclocheilus grahami
TGTCGATGCTCATCACGTCAACCTCCTCAGAGGAAGACAGATGAATCTACAGCTCAGAATTAGTTGAGCTGTAGATCTAGCTGGTGAAGACCGAGATAAGGATGAGCCCATCTCGGAACCCTCCGCTAAATCCACTTGTGATTCCCAGGATCGTGAACCTGGCCGCTTTCATCTTAGATGGCCAGGCAGGTGCGGAGAACACTGAGCACAATAATGACAGTGAGCCCCCTCGAGAGCTGACCATGCATGCTCCGCTCCCAAACAGATGACGCACAAATTGTGTGTATCCCCAACCGAGATATAGTGTGGCCAGGGAGGAACACACAACTTGAAAAGCTGTCCGCTCGCCGCAAATTTCACCTTTGACTTTGGCATTTTTAAATTTTCTATAACTTCTTATTTGATATTGACAGAGTGCTTTGTTCACATACACACACACACATACACAGATGTGCTCGCTGAAGAGCAGAAGCTAACATGTGCGGAGTCTGGGCTCTTTCTAAATGATAAAAAC
>NW_015507594.1:0-568 GCF_001515645.1 Sinocyclocheilus grahami
ATTCTCAAAGCTGAATTGTTTTGTCCTGTACATTCATTTGCTATTAACAGGTGTTTTTGTACCATTTTCAGCTTCATTTAAAGGGGCCATGCATCATTTTTTCTTCAAATGCTCTTATATTGTTAGTAGGATTTCTACACCAAAACTCTCATAATTTCAAAATAAAAGACTATTTTCTGATTTTAATTCTTCAAGGTAGTGCTAGAGTAACATCTTTGCATATGAAATAAGTTACTACACGTGGAATTCTTTTAATAGTACATTTTATTTGTAATGTGTCTTTCTCAAACACAAGGCGCGACAACATGTACAAAACAAGATAACAAATCAAACCAAAAATACGTAATATCAAAAATAGAATCACAGAAGTAAATCATACGTTGAAAACTTTACTAAAAAGATGTCTTAAAAAGTTTCTTGAAACAATCCAATTCCTGGAATCTTAATTTTGAGTTGTAGTTGCTAGATAATGTGCCTATGCAACCTCTGCGCTACAGTGCAATGCTGTTGTTTCATAGAAAGCATTTTTTGAATGACGAGGCTTAAAGGGATAGTTCACCCAAAAATG
>NW_015507594.1:1929-2665 GCF_001515645.1 Sinocyclocheilus grahami
CGGATAATTTTTAACCAAAAAAAGTTACGGACTGCAGCTTTAACTTGCATTTCTCTCTGTAGGCACATCCACTATACTTCATCTTTGCAGCTGACTCAAATACTAGTTTATTTATGTCTATGCTTGAGCACTTAATTTGTATTTTAAAGGCTCAGTGTTTCTACTGAGCACTCTAGCCACTGTATTTTAAAGCAGCTAGAGCTGCAACATTTCTAAGAGGAAATAATGCTGTTCTACAAATGTGAAAATATCATTATCAAAGAACCCTTTGCTGTCAACACAACAGCCAGGTTCTTAATTGTAGTAAACACGGTAACAGTACATCCATCTATGAGGTTTTTCTGGCTGTGAAAAATGTAAAATTGAGTATCATTGTCATAACGTCTAATGATATTGGGTCTCAGTCGCTAACAATTGTGTGGGTTATTTCATGTTTGTATGTATGCACAGCACAGAACTTTTCATGAAAAATGTCAGTGTAATTCACACCACATTTCCAAACCTGTTGTCCAACCAAAAAGAATATTATAACATACTCCACAATATTGTCGAATGTTAAAAATAAGTCTTTTGTGATCTGATGTGGCTTTTTATCACAGAATGATGCAGAAATGTATATTCTATACTGTAATAAAGACTGTCGAATAGAAATGGATCATAAATATACATAATTATGAAAATTCCTGAGGTGGTTTTAAGAACACGGATAAATAATGCATTGTTACAGTCAAGTGTT
>NW_015507594.1:4911-5709 GCF_001515645.1 Sinocyclocheilus grahami
CAACCACTGCATTTTAATCACGATCCAAACTAAGATGCTGCATACATACAACACGAGCAGTTTTTAATCTAAATTAGATTGTATAATTTCGAAATTTGAACAAAAACGGAATGTGTTGACTTCAGTTTTGTGAAACTATACATAAAAAAATAGCTGCATGAAACCGAAACAGCGGACGAGCTGAACGAGACACAGATGCACTCTCTGCCAGCAGGTGGCGCTTAAAGCCTTTCCTTGGTTTCCGCTGTAAACAAAGCAGCGCTGCACTTATGAACTTTAATATGCGTTATACAGAGGCAAGATGAATAGAAAAAATACCATCAAAAATGTTCTAAACACAGTAAGTTCCCCTCAGACATACATTCATATAAACTCCTGCCCCTAACTGAATCGCGATTTTGTTTAGCATCTCAACCGATTTGAATTGTCACATATTTTAATCGATTTTCAACTTGCATTTAATCGTTACATCCCTAGTTGTGTCTGTGTGTGTGAGTTACCTCCGTCTGCGCGTCTCTCTCTACAAACAATGAAGCTGTGTTTAGTTACTTCATAAACAGCGATTTGACCACCTCGTTGCTGAAGAATTCAATGTAGTGATCTAGTATCGAGGCTATTTTATAGATAAAAGTCGAGGGGCAGCGTTGACAAACACATTTCTGTATGTGCGCAGCACGATTTGCAATCTCCAACCCCTCTCTCTCTGTATGTCTCTCTCTCCCCGTGTGTGTGTTTGTGAGTGATGTGTGTGGGTGTGTGTGCATCAATTAAAGCAGCGCATTAATATGGAACGGTGAT
>NW_015507594.1:6922-13750 GCF_001515645.1 Sinocyclocheilus grahami
TCTTAAAGGCCACATGAGAATTCATACTGGAGAGCAGCCTTACACCTGCCCTCAATGTGGGAAGAGTTTTACATATAAACAAGGTCTTAATGCACACATGAAAATTCACACAGGAGAGAAGCCTTACATATGTGATGAGTGTGGAAAGAGTTTCTATCAACAAGGATACCTCAAATTCCACATGAGGAGTCACTCTGGAGAGAGTCCTTTCACCTGCCAACAATGCGGAAAGAGTTTTACAAGAAAAGCGAACCTTGAAGTCCACATGAGAATCCACACTGGAGAAAAGCCGTTCATATGCCCTCAGTGTGCAAAGAGTTTCCATCAACCAGCAAACCTTAGAGTCCACATGAGAATTCACACAGGAGAGAAACATTTTACCTGCCAACAGTGTGGAAAGAGTTTCACTCAAAATGGAAACCTCAAAGCCCACATGAGGATTCACGTAAGACCGAACTGTTTTATGTGTCTTGTGTGTGGAGTGAGTTTCACGGACGGGAACGAATATAAGAATCATGTAACAACTCACACTGGAGAGACATGAGAGTTCACAGTGAAGTGAAGCCTATCACATGCTTCCCTGAGGAAAGAGTTTCAGAGTCATATGAGGCATTACAAGCCATTTACTAATCTTAAAGTGCTAGTTCACCCAAACTTGGTTAACCCTCAAGTTGTTCCAAACCTGTATGAGTTTCTTTCTTTAGGCTGGAATACATTACACGACCTTTAACATCTAAACAGATTTTACAAACACTAGGCATCGTACACTAAACCAGCGTGTAAAGTTGTTCTGATCACAACAAACTCAGAAACATGTGCCTTGTTCTTAGGAGTCGTGTGACAAATAAAAACAATGCATGTTCTAAAATTGGCTCAAAATATCAAACGTTTTTGATTTCTGATGACTGGATGTGATTTTCTTTGAAATCTGCAAACTGGCTCTGACTTTCGGCAACTAGCGTCAACTTAACTTAACTTTCCAGACAGTAACTTGGCGGGAAAACGGGGCAAAAGTCGTGTAGTGTATTCCAGCCTTTAGATTTATGGCCCCCTGTTCTGTCACCCCTGATTAACATGTCAGGATGCGTCAGTATGACGTCTGAAGACATACATTTGGTGTTTCAGTGCTGATTTTGACCTTAAAAGTCCCCATGAAATCAAAATGAAAGTTTGTTAGTCAATATTCTTAAGGTTATCTATAAGGCAGTGTGCTCCAAAACTGTGACAAAATTCGCATTTAGAAGATATAAGCATTCAAAGCTTGCAGTTCGTCACTTCCGCCAAAACGGCTCAACGATTTTTTTTGATGTCACATCGTACTTCAGCTTCTCATCAAACTTTCTGTCCAATCAAATGCTCTCTAGAAGCCGAAGCACCCGCCCCCTACACTATAAATAGACGCTGAAGCTGCGGCTGAGATCGGTCACTTGTTCACAATGTATTATTTCCTGTACCTTAAACAATGTAGGCGATAGGGAACGATTCAGACAGTGTAAATATGCTTTCGATTGGGGCAAATGAGGTCTGGTTTCACGTTGTGTCGTGCGAACCATGGCAGCGCGCACAGTCTGATCCGGACTTTGGCTCTGGTCCAGAGACGTGATCACACGGAGCGGATCATATGCACGAGTCGGCATATATTAAACACTTTTAAAACTACACAGCCTCAGCATGATTATGATCAATATTTTGTTTTACTAAGAGTTTCATATTGAATCTAGAGGGTAATCTATTAGACTGTGGTTGTCAAATTCGGCTTTACCGAGCTCAACGGCTCTGACCCGAGCTGATATAAACAAACACTATCAGCTCAATTAAAAAGGGGGTGGGGCTGCTCGATATGTCCCGCCCTGTCTTCCTGTTTCAGTTGAAATTACGTCGCCACATAGAAAAACACTGTGTGTTTCAAGGCACTTCAGGGGACCTTTGAAATGCTCCACAGATTCTCAGGAGTAAGAGAGTGTTGAGTTGCCGTAGTTCAGTTCTTTTCTTGTCAATCAATCTTTTGAATTTGAAGTGTGTTTTATTTAGCAGACACTTTTATAAAATAGGTTTTTGGTAATAAGCCAAATGTACAAGTTCAGTATCCGAATAAATCCGAATCAGAATGAGTTTCAAGTGTGCACAAATTTGTTGTGATTTCTGGGAGCCCTGGGTGCATTCATACATACTGTATATGATTCAGGAGAATAGAAAGAACATTTATAAAAATAAGATTGAGAAAATAAAAACAATAAGGTAATATGCATCTTGATCGGAAGGTTTGTGTGTAGATGTGTGCATTATGGACTGTATATACTGTAAAAAAGTGATGTGAGGTGTAGTAGGTTTGCTGCAATAGTCAGTGTTGACGGTGTTACCGGTGTTAAGCGCAATGCCGAAAGACAGTTGCATCACAGATCAACAGCAGGAGTCAGATTTCATTTATCACGTGAGAAGAGTGAGGCGAGACAGACAAGATGATGGCAAAAGATTTAGTTTAGAAACTAAATCCAAAATACTGAACAGGCAATTTTGCATTTTGAAAAGCCAGATTCCAAGCTTTCATATTCGTTTTGCTAATGTACATTCCATGTTTATTTTTCTCGGTTCCACAGTGTTTGCTGATTTTCAGTTTTTTATATTTAAACTGTGTGCAAGTTATATATATTTTTTTGGCCTATAGCATGGTTTATTTTTACTCGTTTTGTTAATAAAAGTTCTATGTTTAATATAGGCTAAGTGAGTTTGTTTTGACGCTGAATCGCCGCTATAATTCGACAATTACAAGCTATTTAAAAGTGAAGGAAAGCAAGGGAAAGAGGGAAAACTCCAACAAACTACGAATTACAGACTTGGCCAACATATGACAGAAAAATGATGAAGGGACACCTGGCTTTAAAAGGTGTCAAGATGGCCGCGTGGGAGATATGCTGTGAAAAATCAATCAGCCCTTTATTATATGGCTCAGTATTATGTAGGTATTAGTGTTGGGTCGTTCTTGAACGATTCGTTCATTTTGAACGAATCTTTAATGTGACTCGGGAAGAACGAGTCATCTCGGGGAGTGATTCGTTCAGTCGCGCATGCGCAACATCCTATAGGTTCTGTACTGGAATTAGTCAAGTGGTTCACCTGTTTCGAGTCTTCGGGTTTTTCGAGTCGTTCGTTCATCACGTGACAGCCCCATAAGCTTAACCTATGCAGTCTGAGCCGGAAAGTCACGTGATGACGAACTCAAGACGTTGACTCAAACCCGAAGACTCGAGAGATGAACTAAGATTGAATTATTATTTAAGAACTAAGTACACGATGTAACTACAGAAGAGTCAAGTTTTAAATAGGAAAAATATAGAAACTCTTTGGTCATTTTTGAGCTAGATGCTAACGGTCTAATCCGATTCAATGATCTATGCTAAGCTACAGCTAAAAGTGCTAGCGCCAGACCCGGAGATCGGCTGAATGGATTCGAAAACGGTAAAACTCAACTGTTTAACTCTAGGGGAGTTGGACAATGAGTCTATTTTAAAAAATAGTGGAGTGTTCCTTTTAATGTTAGGAAAGAATTGACTGGTCTGTACACATCATTGGTCGTTTCTATCCCCCTAGTAATAAACATTTATTCATTGTATTTACTTTCAGGTCTACAAAGTTTGTGCAACAATCTGCAAACTAAACATACCAACAACTATATAGGCCTGGGATGGATACTATGAAATTCAAGAATGTTCTATCCAAGATTGAGCTGGACAGATTATAGTTACACTTTGGGAAATGCACATCTCCCAACTTGAACTAGACAAATCCAAAAACATTAAGAAGCTCACAACAACTCCCAGCACAACCATAGAACTCATTCAACAAGATGAAGTCTTTCCACCTGGTCAGGGCCCTCAAATCACCCCAACTACAGTTATAACAGTAAAACCAACAAGGGCCCAAATAAGCATAAAAATGGTGTCCAAAATGCCACAAAGCTCAGGAAAACTTCAGTGTGAAACAAGTGTCACACTTGTGAAATTCTGCACAAAACGTACAACTATATAACAAAATGCAATGCCATTATAGAACTCGAACAAGACTGTCGCATAATTACCCTTACAATTCCCCAAAGAACCCCATTCTTGCAAAATTCATTTCGCAGGACCTTAACTTGTCTACCTGTGACTCAAGATATTGAGGAGCTTTTTCTAAGCACTGACGCGCTCACAATGACTTACTATGATTGTTTAGAAATCATCAATGTAGAAAAAACTTCTTCAGCTCATCCCAGCGACATCGATGGGCTGCCGATGTTCAAAAGCTCAAACGTATCCCTCTGGCCAGTTCTCTGTTCCAAAAACTTGTCACCAGAATGTATTTCCCCCTGTGCATATCCACTGCTGCTTCCAAACCCAAAACACCAAACTTTGTCTCTGACACTGTTTAGCAGTTGGCAGAACTAATCCAGGGGAGGCAGACGCTTAAACATCCAACTACGATGTGTTACCTGCGATGCTCCAGCTAAAGCTATGGTAGTGTATAAAGCAGTTTTCTGGATACTGTAGGTGTGATAAATGCGATCAAAGGGGATCTTGGGATGGTCGAATGATATATCCAGAAACAAATAACCTGACCATGAGAACAGATCTGTCATTCAGGGAATGCTGGCAACCTGAACACCATCAAGAAGAGGAGATCTCACCCTTCTCTACATGATCAAATCATTCCCCATAGATTATATGCACCAGAGTTGTCTCGGGGTAATGAAAAAGTCGCTGCTCTTGTGGACAAGGTTGAGAACAGATTTCTGGAAGTCATCAGGAGATGTGACCGGTGTAAGTGACACTAAAGAAGTTCATTCCAGATTGCTTTGCCAGGAAGCCAAGGGGCTTGCAGGAAATAGACTGCTGGAAAGCAACCATTCAGTCAGTTTGCTATCTACACGGGGAAGATTGTTTTGAAGGGACTGCTCCAAGACCAGCTCTATGAACACTTCTTGAGCTTCAGCACGGCTCTTTGCATTTTGGTGAACCCAGATCTCACAAAGTCACAAGGACCTTATGCAAACCAGCAGTGGAGATATTTTGTGGAGAGAGGACGGGAGCTGTATGGAGGAGACATTTTGGTTTACAATGTCCATTCCTTGCTGCACCTTGCAGAAGATGCCCAAAACCTTGGCAGCCTTGACAGCTGCAGTGCTTTCAAGTTTGAGAGCCATCTTCATCAAATGAAAAAACTGGTCCAATCTAGGAAAAATGTTTTGTGTCAAGTTCCAAATCGTCTGGAGGACACATCCAAGTCCAAGATAGAAATCAAGGAAAACGATGTGCCCAAACAATGCCTTGAACAATGTTGCGAGGTGGTGTCCGGACAAGTGGACGACAGTGTTATGCAGGATGTACACAAATCTACAGCCATATTTGACAACACCATATTATTCACGTCTCTATGGAACATACATGGATGGTGGTTATATCTGCAGGACCTAAAGAAAGGAAACTCGCTGATGGCTTAAGGTGCACACTGCAATCAGTTACTTACTTAATGTAGAAGTATAATATAGGATTGTTTACTATGGGGACAAAACTATAGTTCACAAAAAAGTCATGGCATTTACTCGTCCTCATCTCATTCCAAAACCATATTACTTTCTTTAACACAAAAACATATATTATATGTTATGATAATGGTGACTGAGCCTGTAAAAATGTGCAACTTATTTTTCAATATTATTTTTCATTTTCAGGAGTACCTTGTATAAAGGTTTTACCAGCGACCTGCCTGACCTCTCAGTCCTGCAAGTGGCAGAGGTGTATAAGGACTTTACCAGCACGACAACCCCTTTAGTCACCACAATGGGGATGTCCAGTGATGATTCGTTGGTGGATTCTGCTTTTGGTAAAGTTCAGGCTGGGAGTGTTCTGTCATGCCAACAGCCAGCAACATTACTCCCCATCAAGATGCCCCACCACAACCACCTCTGCCACTAGATGGTTACAACCTTGACCCATCTGTGTGCTTATTTGTACATAGCAAACATGGACTGCTGCACGTGAAGTCACTGGCAGTATCTCTGGAAACAGCACACAAGATTGAGCATGCTACCAAAGACCAGAGTGCATCGATGGATTGGCACTCCGTTAGAAAGCCACGAGTAACATCATCCCGATTTAGAGAGGTTTGCCATGCACTGGGGCAGAGCTCTGCTGAACACTTGGCTGAAATAATCTACAGTTGCAGAATGGCACACCAGAGCTAAAACAACAGCATGCTTATTACTGGGAAGTGCAAGGTCAGATGCTGATCTCGGGATTGCACTGGTGTGATTTTGTTGTGTACGCACAGGATGACATGATGATCCAGCGCATCTACAAAGACTGTAGAATGTTTAAAACCATTAGAGAGAGGTCTGACCATATATTTTTTTATTTCTACCTGACCTAACGTATCAAAGTTATTTATATTTACACGTTTACAGAAACACTACCAAAGTTATTTATATTTACACGTTTACAGAAACTACCAAAGTTACTTATATTTACACGTTTACAGAAACTATCAAAGTTATTTATATTTACATGTTTACAGAAACGTATCAAAGTTACTTATATTTACATGTTTACAGAAACACTATCAAAGTTATTTATATTTACACGTTTACAGAAACTATCAAAGTTATTTATATTTACACGTTTACAGAAACTATCAAAGTTATTTATATTTACACGTTTACAGAAACACTGTATCAAAGTTATTTATATTTACACGTTTACAGAAACTATCAAAGTTATTTATATTTACACGTTTACAGAAACACTACCAAAGTTATTTATATTTACACGTTTACAGAAACACTATCAAAGTTAT
>NW_015507594.1:14537-32195 GCF_001515645.1 Sinocyclocheilus grahami
CAAAGTTATTTATATTTACACGTTTACAGAAACGTATCAAAGTTATTTATATTTACACGTTTACAGAAACGTATCAAA
The DNA here is from genome assembly GCF_001515645.1 of Sinocyclocheilus grahami. Taxonomy (NCBI): domain Eukaryota; kingdom Metazoa; phylum Chordata; class Actinopteri; order Cypriniformes; family Cyprinidae; genus Sinocyclocheilus; species Sinocyclocheilus grahami. The sequence goes on from NW_015507594.1 coordinate 14,616, forward strand.
GTTATTTATATTTACACGTTTACAGAAACGTATCAAAGTTATTTATATTTACACGTTTACAGAAACGTATCAAAGTTATTTATATTTACACGTTTACAGAAACGTACCAAAGTTATTTATATTTACACGTTTACAGAAACACTATCAAAGGTGCTTTAAATATTTACATGAAAATGAGATATGAAAATATGAAATATGTTCCAAACTTGTATGAGTTTCTTTCTTCTGTTGAACACAAAAGATGACATTTTGAAAAGTGTTAGTATCCGAACAGTTGATGGGCACCTTTGACTTCCATAGTATTTTTTTTAGGGAGTCGATGGCTCGATCAAATCATCGCTCTTGAAGTGACGACTGCAGACTCTTGTGTTATGAGTGGTATTAAAATCCTCACGTCAGATATAGTGAATACATTTTTTACGTGTTTCCTTGTCCAAGGGGAAAGTATGGAAATAGAATTAAACCTTGAGGATGTGTTGCATAACGGGACAGCACGTTGCACCTTCACATCGAAGGCACTTTTTAAAGCTTCTTGAGCTCATTAATAAAATGTTATATTTTAATATAATATACTAAAATGTTATGTTACTACACTTAATCAAATATATAATAAAAAGTTATTATTTGTAATCGCCGGTTAATCGAAATTTGACAAAGACCACGCTATTACATAGTTAAACACACCTAATATAAAGTGGGACCTTGTTTTGTAATATAATACTAAAACTATTGTATACATCACAAGACATTTGAAATCTAATACAGTAAAATATATGATGTTTGAGAGTGTAGACAGACTTAGTTTTTCTTTAGCTTACGGCTATTTTTTTTTTAAATTTAGCATCAGTTTAATGGATATAAAAAAGCGACCCAAATAATGCCAATAATTGTTGAAAGATTATTAAGATATAATAAATCTCATCAATCATACATTTTAGACATTTCATACTTTTAGGTGTTTTTAGACTTGAGTGAACTTTATATGTCCACATTTTTAAAACGAGAAAAACTAACTTTTTTGCATTTTAGTACTTGCACAAGAATGAATATTTATTTATAAACTCGTACACCCTTTTTAAAAATCACATTTGTGACCATGTCCCACAAAACCAGTCATAAGGGTCAATTTTCTGAAATTGAGATTAATGCATCATCTGAAAGCTGAATAAATAAGCTTTAGGACAATATTTGGCCGAGATGCAACTATTTGAAAATCTGGAATCTGGTGCAAAAAAAATCTAAATATTGAGAAAATCATCTTTAAAGTTGTTCAAATGAAGTTCTTAGCAATGCATATTACTAATCAAACATTAAGTTTTGATATATTTACTGTAGGAGATTTACAAAATATCTTTATTATTCTTAATATCCTAATGATTTTTGTCATAAAAGAGAAATGTATAATTTTGACCCATACAATGTATTGTTGGCTATTGCTACAAATATCCCCCAGCGACTCAACACTGCTTTTGTGCTGCAGGCTCACACACATATGTCACATCTGCAATTGAATCTAATTTATACCTAGTAAGAAATGGCTTCTTCACCTAAACATTACAGTTTTTCCTTTTAGACAAAATCTCACACTCTAGTAGTCTCCTAATTTTCAGCACATATTCGGACAACATACAATGAAATAAGTTTTTCCACCAATACATTTAAACTCTGAGTTTCTGTCTCTTTTAGACAGCAGCTGTGAACAGGACTTTTATTTTGCTGTGGTGATGTGACCTCATAAGGCTGCGCCGCGCTCTCGCACATGTTGCGATTCGACCGAAGAAAGGTTTGTGTTTAAAGCATTTAAAGTGTAGAAACCGCTCGATCAACTCTAAAGTTTCGTAAACGGTGTAGAATTGAATGTTTATTGTTGCCTGTAGCCTGATTGATCCACACACGACTAACACAAACGTTGTGTCTCGTTAATTAGTACTAGTTTTGAGTGTTTTTTGTCTAGCTCATTTAGGAGTATGTACATTTTTTATTATTATGTACACAATTTAAATTTTTACTATTTTATTTATAATTATTATGTCTTTTTTTTTGTTTTTTGACAGTTCTACAGCTGCTACCTAGATTATATATATTTTTTAATTAATTTGCTTAAATAAGGACTACATTATTATGTAATTATTTGTCCCATTTTTATCTAAATAACTTTTTTATTTATTTTTTTACTTTTTTTAAATGCCAAACTGTATATGACTTTATGATTAATATAAATGATAAATTAATAAATAGGGCCTCGCATTCATTATAATCTATTAATTCATCTTTCTAATAATATCTAAAAATATGTCTACTGAGCTCTGATAATGAATGGAATATTATATTATCAGACGATCCAAATTTTAATAAAACAGTAGGTCTATACCTTTAGAAGCGCGGATGTGTCCGTCACCTTAAAGGGATAGTTCACCCCAAAATGAAAATTCCGTCATGTAGTAAAGCTCCGGTTCTTATCGATAGAAGAATTAACCAGATTTATTCTGGAGGAAGAAGGCTGCACGACCTGCTCTTTATGGAAAACGGATCACTTTAGTGACGGTGTCATTAGAAAAAGGGAGGCGTTGTGTAAATAAACATCTAAATACATGCAACAACCATTTACTCTGTACGTCCTCGCCAGAACAAACGACGAGGGTTGTGGATCGAAACTTTAAAACTTATAGATGCAGCATTCACACAACAGACAACTTTGCTTGAGGTTTTAAAACCCGCGCAGGTTTAGCGCATGCGTGAAAAGGCCTTTGCGGCGGCGCTATAGAAACAAAGTCGCCAAAATGCAATCACGCGCAAATTAGCTCCTCTAATAGTTCTTATGAAATTGATTTAATTATACTTGCTATTAGTATTACGCACACTGCAGAATCGTTATTTGCTGATTCAACTATCGGGACAAAAAAGTTGAACAAATCGCAATTGCTTCGTAAACCGTATTGCTTTGATATGGGATGCATCATTTTACCTTTAAATATGTAGTATTTTATAGTATTTCAAGGGATGGGTGGCAACCCTACAGCTGATTTAGTTTGCATTTATTTTTCTTTCTGTTAATTATTCTCATCTTAAACAGGACAAAGTGTCCAAACACAGAAAAACTTCCGCCCGAAGCGACTGAGATCCACGTGACTCACGATTATAAAGATGGAGTTTATTAAAGAGGAGAGTGAAGACGTGAAGATTGAAGAAGGATTCAAACATGAAGATACTGAGGAACAAACAGAGATGGAGTTTGAGGAGAGCGAAAACATTAAGATTAAAGATGTATTCAGCATGAAACAAGAAGATCCTGAGACACAAACAAAGATGGCGTTTGTAAAAGAGGAGAGTGAAGACATGAAAACCGAAGATTTGTCCACATATGAAGATGGTGAGACACAAACGTTTATTAGAGAGGAGAGTGAAGACACGAAGAATAAAAAAGCGTTCAGAGTCAAACATGAAGATGCCGAGACACAAACAGGTTGGTGTTTATTCTCAAAGCTGAAGAATCCTTATTCAATTTTTGATTTTGATCCTTATTCAAATGTCCAGCTCCACAGAAATGAAAGATATTTGTGAAGAATGTCATATAAGTGTCCTAATTAAAGTGGTTTCATTCGACGCATGTGGACCGACATGACCAGACAAATACTAATGCTGGCTGTCGACACGTCACGCATTAAATTAAGAAATAATGCAGAAGTTGCACAACAAAAAAATTATTTTGTGTAACATTAAACCTAATATCTACTTTTGAATTGAAAACGATGAAAACCATTTATTTCTATCAATTAATTATGCGACAGTATTTAACAAAAACATTTATTTTGCGTGAGGTGAACTCTGAAATGTGGGTAATCGGCTTTACATTTGGTAGTTACTGCTGCTGTCCGCAATTGTTCTTCATTTAAAGGGCTTTGATGAGCAAATAAAACCACCATTGCACACTAATTTTATAACAAACTTATATTTTTATCAGACATCTGTTTGCTCAAGCTGGGTTGTAAATGTAGCATCACAAGTTGATCTAGGATGGGTGTTTCTTCTCCTGGGGCCTGATGTATAAAATGGGCGTATGGGGAATTACAAAATAAACTAGGCATAAATATGTGCGCACCGTACAGACACTTTAGACCTTGCTTATGCACTCTGAGTGAGTGAAGCACTGAAGTAAACTTGATTTAAGCTGTTTTACATCTGATATACACTTTTAGATTAAATATGTCACTCCGCACTCAAATGACATGAAATCATTATCCAGAAGTTACAACTTTTTTTTATATGCGTTTAAAGGGAAATATTTGTAGTGGATGCACTTTTCCTGCGGCATTCTGTGTTTTCATGTTTTAACTAGCGAGGATTGCTTGGCACATGATGATTCCATTATAAATTGTGTTCTACATCGCAGAACTCGTGTTCTGAGAAAATATTACCAATCATGCACTCTTGACTCTAGACGGTATAATGACAGACACCAAAGGACTCGCTCGGTGATGGATCGGTCCATTGGCCGCTTTGAATAAGAGGCTCACACTGTACTGTACAGGGCTCGCAACATTATAATCCAAAATCCCTGGTAGCCCTTCGGGCTGGCACTGTTGAGATTTTGGTAACCTGAAAAGAATTTAACTAGCCCAAAAAAATAAAAAGGCAATTTTTTATGTCGATAATTGGACCGGAGTCGAAACATCAATCAAAAACACAATGCGGCCACGCTGTAGTTTTAGTTCGTCATCCACCATGATGTGCAGCTTTTCGTTATCCAGATCTTTCAGCCATTTTTCTCTGGAGAGGTGAAATTTTTAAGGAGTTTCAACCGATCGCAGAAAGCATTGGAGTAACACTTTATAATAACTTTCATAAATAAACATTATATAATGTTTAACTAATCATTACTTAATATATATTCACATATCTAGAAATATGAGATAATGTGCTTGTTAATGTTAACTAATGAACTTATTAAACATTACCAAATGATTAACAGATCATTATTTAATGTAAATTGAAATGCTTACAAATGTCATTAAACTTTCAATTCATATGATCATGCAATTTTTTTTAATCTTCAAATGATCTTGACAGATGGTTTACAATGAGCTTCATTAATAAATCGTTAACAAACAGTATATAATGCTTAACGGATCATTAGTTAATGTTTACAGATGTCATTAAACTTTCAATGCGTTTTAAAAATTTTACATTTACAAATGTTGTGAAGATATAGCTTAATTAGTCATTTTAAGCACTTCACAAACTATTCATGTTAATATATTCATTAACTCGTAATCACAGTCTGTAAAGGTCATATATTTGGTCTTTGTTGTGTAGACTTCTACTATTTACACATCTTAAATCATTTATTAATTATTTGTTAATGTTTTTGCAGTACCCAATCTAAAGTAAAGTAAATGTTTATAAACATTTACTAATTGTTTTAGTATCTTTATTGGCACTGGACTTTTAGCTACTTTAACAACGTTTGTGTAAAGGGTGGTTAGTTAAGTTTAGCTAAATGTTTGGTAAAGACATTACCCACATTGTAATTGGGCAGTTACGGCAGCGTGGAATATGAACGTGCATAGTTATTTTATTTAGTCTGTGTTATTTGAATGTTTCAGGGTTTTTACCTAAAACATAGAGACTCTGATGTTGATGTGTCTGCATTCAAGCATTTCAGTGGGCTTAAATAGATCACCCTTTACAGCAGATTTAGTTCACAAACTGACAGTTTTGACCTAAATATGATTTTCAGTTACAATAATTCCTAAAATTCGACATTAGTAACTTACTTTTAGCAGCATCAGTCTCGTGCACTCACAAGATTTGGGTGCAAAACATGTTTTTATCACCTCAACACTTATATTAGTATAATATTGTGAATCGTTAAACAGAATATTCCTTGAATTTGGGGGGGGGGTATAATTCTTGAGTAATTGAAGAAAATACTTCATTTATCAAAGCAATGCAATACAAGAAGATTGTTGCAGATTGAATCGTGTTCCCTTATAGTGATCAAATTGACCCTGTGCACTTGTTGACCCCTTACCCAACCATACACCAAACCTGAGCCTAACCGTACCCGTATCACACCTCAACAGCAGCAAAGGTGTTGTGCATTAACAAAAGCTTTTAATCATTGTATAACATCGGTTAAAATCATTTGTAGATTTTCAACAAGTGCATGATCATATGAATTAGAAGTTTAATGACATTTGTAAGCATTTCAATTTACATGAAATTAACATTAACAAGCACATTATTTCACGTTTCTGGATATGTGAATATATATATACTAATGATCCGTTAAGCATTACATAATGTTTGTTAATGATTTATTAATGAAAGTTATTATAAAGTGTTACCAGAATTGGTTCCCTGGAAGAGAGTTGAGAGTGATTAGCAACAATTTTGATAACATCCAGATGGCATTGCGGAAAGTCAGGCAAGATTCGGCCAAAGATAAGCAGGCCGTCGATATGCTGCAAGACAAGATGGCGAGACTGGAAGACAAGAGTCGTCAGTGCAATATTTGTCCCGTTTGTCTTAAAAAAAGGGGAAGAGGGCAGCGACCCTGTAGTCTTCATGCAAACTCAACTATCCCTGTAGATTCCCTCCCTTAAAAGCAGATCGATCGAGATAGATAGGGCACATCGATCGAATATATACCGGTGACGGCAACAGAAAGGGTCCGCAAAGACTAATCTTTAAACTCCTGCGGTTTCAGAACAGAAATGCGATCCTCAAAGGAGCCCGAGCCGCGGGTCAAATACGCCACAAGGGCAGCTCGCTTCTTTTCTTCCCCGATTACAGTAAATAAACCACCACGAAAAGATGCAAGATGAATCAGTCTAGGAAGAAACTCGCACAACACTTCTAACATCGCGACTATGGCAAGCAATACTCTAGTGAACTGTGGTGCCGAGTTGGCCTTTGGACTCAAGTGATTGACTGTTATGCTAGCAACGTATCCAGAGGCTGTTGTATTGGCACGAAGGAGAGTTACCATATTGACCCGAATATAAGACGATGTTTTTTTCTTGGAAATACATCTGAAAAAATGCGGTGGTCTTATATTCAGGGTCTAGACTTTGACATGCCAATAATACACCCACAACAATAGGTGGCGCCAAATACACATAAAACAAGTGTGCCATGAAATACGTAATGTAGTGCGTGTTGTAAAGATCGCGAGTAAAAACAAAAGAGAAAGAAAAGCTTACAGCTGCATGAGTCGTGACGGTCACGTTAGCCTGATGGGACCAAACTCTCTTTGTGATTTTAAAACGTAAGACAGTACCCAGATTTGAAGACTACAGTAAGATTGAACTTCTACTGTTAATAAGATTTTGGTAGGCTACTATTAGATGGATAGCCTAAATGTCCTAATTCAGATGGGCTACCTGTTTTAAAAAAAAAAAAAAAAAATGGTATATCAAAAACTGTATCTTTTTTAAATGTGATTGTTGGTACATTTGACCAGTTTTTACCATACTTTCAAAACAAAAATTAAAAGAGGAAAAATATGCAATATGAAAATAATTGAAGACAAAATGTGTTTTACTGAGAAAAAACAAGATTTGGTTTTTACAGGCAAGATTCGGCCAAAGATAAGCAGGCCGTCGATATGCTGCAAGACAAGATGGCGAGACTGGAAGACAAGAGTCGTCAGTGCAATATTTGTCCCGTTTGTCTTAAAAAAAGGGGAAGAGGGCAGCGACCCTGTAGTCTTCATGCAAACTCAACTATCCCTGTAGATTCCCTCCCTTAAAAGCAGATCGATCGAGATAGATAGGGCACATCGATCGAATATATACCGGTGACGGCAACAGAAAGGGTCCGCAAAGACTAATCTTTAAACTCCTGCGGTTTCAGAACAGAAATGCGATCCTCAAAGGAGCCCGAGCCGCGGGTCAAATACGCCACAAGGGCAGCTCGCTTCTTTTCTTCCCCGATTACAGTAAATAAACCACCACGAAAAGATGCAAGATGAATCAGTCTAGGAAGAAACTCGCACAACACTTCTAACATCGCGACTATGGCAAGCAATACTCTAGTGAACTGTGGTGCCGAGTTGGCCTTTGGACTCAAGTGATTGACTGTTATGCTAGCAACGTATCCAGAGGCTGTTGTATTGGCACGAAGGAGAGTTACCATATTGACCCGAATATAAGACGATGTTTTTTTCTTGGAAATACATCTGAAAAAATGCGGTGGTCTTATATTCAGGGTCTAGACTTTGACATGCCAATAATACACCCACAACAATAGGTGGCGCCAAATACACATAAAACCAGTGTGCCGTGAAATACGTAATGTAATGCGTGTTGTAAAGATCGCGAGTAAAAACAAAAGAGAAAGAAAAGCTTACAGCTGCATGAGTCGTGACGGTCACGTTAGCCTGATGGGACCAAACTCTCTTTGTGATTTTAAAACGTAAGACAGTACCCAGATTTGAAGACTACAGTAAGATTGAACTTCTACTGTTAATAAGATTTTGGTAGGCTACTATTAGATGGATAGCCTAAATGTCCTAATTCAGACGGGCTACCTGTTTAAAAAAAAAAAAAAAAAATGGTATATCAAAAACTATCTTTTTTAAATGTGATTGTTGGTACATTTTACCAGTTTTTACCATACTTTCAAAAAAAAAATTAAAAAAGGAAAAATATGCAATATGAAAATAATTGAAGACAAAATGTGTTTTACTGAGAAAAAACAAGATTTGGTTTTTAGAAAGCCTTTTTCCAAAAGGGTACATCTGGAAAACGGGGGGTCGTCTTATATTCGGGCCAATACGGTAATTCTAACTATCTGCTTACTACCTTCTCATTCAGTTCTTGTTCTTGTCCTCTTAAAGTTCCAGATGCCATGATTTATCCACGCAAGTCCACTGTTTTACACTCGAGGATGTACATTATTATATCCTTATTAAATCTGATTTATGGCACTTAACATAATATCTTGGAATGTCAGTGGTTTAAATAGTGCCGTTAAAAGGACTAAATAGTTGGACAGGCTTCTGTTGCACTAATACAGGAATCTCATTTAAAGGCACCTTTATAAATTAGTTTCTTCTTCATCTGCTAAGAAAACTAAGGGGGATTTGATATTGGCAGCTCAGCGCCTTCCCTTTTCCATACATTGTTCTAAGGGTGATGCACATGGTCGTATTACATACCTACTTCATACATGGTCCAATATTAAATGCACCTTTGTCTCATAATATGCCCCTAGCGAGTGCGTTCTATCAACAGCTCATTCATATGATACTAATCTTTATTGACTATCACCTCGTGATATGCGGAGACTTCAATGCTGTGCATGACCCCTTACTCGATAGGTCACAAATGTCTCAATCTGATTTGGCCTCCTCAAAGTTGTTGAATGACTTTATAATAGAGGACAATGTGTGTGATATGGCGATTGAGAAATGACAGGGCCAAGGACTATACGTTCTTCTCAGCTTGCCATAAATCCTTTTCTCGCATTGATTATCTGCTCATATCACCTGCTTATATTCCATTTATTGATAACACTGATATATAACCTCTCAATCTTTCAGACCACTCCCCAGTAACTTTGTGTTTTCTTCCATTTTCTGCTCCCTCTGGGCGTAAACGTTGGATGTTTAATACATCTTTACTCCACGATTTAGAATTTCTATCACAGCTACGTACCTCCCTAGTAGAGTTTATTCACTTGAATAGTGGTTCCATAAACAATCCTCAATCCTTATGGGAGGTAACAAAATGCTTTATTAGAGAGAAATGCATTATTTTTCTGCAATTTGAAATTCATTGAATGATCCAATTTCTAGTCTATTTGAACTGATCCAATTTTTTTGCCTGTTTGAACCTGCAAAGGATATAGATGACCTACTGACACAGTATCTGTCATTTGTGTTTGATTCTCGCTCCCTTCACATCATGGGTTTCGAAGACTGCCCACTCTGCGAACGTGTATATTCCAGGCTGAGCCAGCACCTGAGGGTGACCCACAGGGTGATGAACCTTCAGGAAAGGAAGCTGCTCCTTGCCATCTCCTCCGGGAGGGTGGACGTCCGCAAGGGTACCTGCCCTGTGCCCACCTGTGGCAAGTTCACCTCCCGTATAGACCGCCACTTGATTGGTCACACTGAGCTAACGGCGGCAGCCCGGCAAGAGACCATACAGGCTCTGAAGATGAGGAAGATCCTGCATGACCTTTCCGAGCTGAGGGCGAGCAACCCGGCCGTGCCCATGGCCTCGACCCTCGACCAGGAGGACTCTCACAACCACACCTTAACTCTGGAGGAGGAGGAGCGGGCCTGTGACAACCCCCGCTGCCAAAACCTCAGGAATGAGGTGGCAGACCTCAACAGGCAGGTGGACACACTGAGCCAGGCCCTCAGAGACATGACCCGCCGCTACTGCCTGTTGAGGAGGAGATTGCGACTCACCCCCTCTGCCCAGGTCAATGGAAGAGTGTTGTCGCTCTTCTATCTCCTGAGAAGGCAGCGGAGGAGGAGTAAGGCAAGCCCCGTGCTGGGCCTTCGGGGGAACCGGCTGGCCAGGGCCCCTGAGACCAGCCCCCTGCAACGGCGCCATCTCAGCAACAAGAGGAGCACCCCTTCCTCGACCATGTGCCGGCTTTGAGTGAGTACCATGCTCTGTCGCTTCTCCTTCTCACTCTGTGGCCATTGTTCTGACCCCATTGTTCTTCTGTTTTTTTTTCGCAGACATCCTCCTCAAGGAGTACCAGGGCAACCAGGAGAGCACCGACCACACTCTGAGGCTGGTCAATAATGTGGCCTCAAAGATGTTACATTTCCACAACTACATTGCGTACATGGCTCAACTAGGCCAAGATCTTATTCAAGCTACAAATGTTAATCAGCGACTAGAGCAGTCGAGTGATTTCTCTTTTTCTTTTGTTCTTTGATTTACTTCAGCGAGTTTCACTTTAAAAGCTGCACTGTCACTTTAAAACCTGATGCACATGACGCGGATCTGACACGCATCTGATTTTCTCCAAACTCTTTACGGCCATTTAAGACTTTATAACTCCGTTAAGACTGCGTTTAGGAGGTAACCCGCCAAAACTGTGCATTTTGACAATTGTGTGTGTTTTTGTCAGTTGAAGTGCTACTGGCAGTCTGTCTGAAGCGTCTCAGCGCATGTGTACAGCTAAATGCGCAGCCTTTCACTATATTTCATTTGACAATAATTTTCGTCCAGTGTTTGCGCTATTTCTCGCCAGAAGTTATTTTATTGCATCTTTTTTCTTTTTCGGATGGCCCAGGCCAGTATTGCCACCATGTGGACAACAATTCAAGGCATATATGCGACCTGTGCATACTTTACCCTCGGGCCGGATGAAGATGATTGGTGGCCGGATTTGGCCCGCGGGCCGCCAGTTGAATAGCCCTGATATAAACAATCAATTTAGAAGAATAAAAAGACACATTTTAACTGTACGTCAGTGCAGGATGTGAAAAAGTAGGCCAGTGCAAATGTTCATGAAGCATACTTTTGAGGCCCAATCTCAAATGGCACACTTCATATGCACTTACAGTCTTGTGGACTTACAATGGCTGCCACGTGTAATGGTGGTGGCCTATCAAATAATAAAAAATAAAAAAAATTACATTTGTTTTTTCTTTGTTTTTGTTCGGTTGCCAGACAGGGTTTTAATCCTGTCAATACGTAAACACCGGATAACTTATTTAAAACCATCAATTACATATGAAAGGTAGAAAAAAGCAAATTAAACCTGAAAACATTTCTCAGAACCAACTTCATTTACAAATTTATTATAAACAGTCAGCAAAATCACATAACAAACAGCAAACATAATCGGCTACCAACAAAACGAGTTCAGAGTTTTACATTTAACTTAGACACCACCATAAGCAAGACAAAAGGGAAAAAAATAATAAACAAATGAAAGAAGAGAAGAAAAACACTAAAATTCAGAAACCCCGATGTGAATAAGGTTGCTGCAATGCTGTTTTCCCCAATGTCTATTTCACTTCTTTTTCATGAATGTTGATATTTGTATGTTTAAGAGCGACTGAGGCAGGAGCTGTGTGTGATCAATGGAGAGGGGGCGGGGTGCAGTAGCTCATTTGCATTTAAAGGCACATGCAACAAAACAGCGTTTTCATCTGTGCTCAGAAATGGGCATATTCAACAGGGATTTATAAAAGATCTGTGAGGTATTTTAAGCTGAAACTTCACAGACACATGCTGGGGACACCTGAGACTTAAATTACATCTTGTAAAAAGGGGCATAATAGGGGCAAATTTGCCTTGATCTTTTGGCATATAAGAGGTCTTTGCAACAATACATCCTGCAAGTTACAAAACTTAAAATGTCCCTGTCATCAATAAAAAAGCATTTATAGGCTCGTTTGATTCCGAGATGGCATTTTTAAATTGATATACTTGCTATGATACAGAATATCCACGGAAGTTTTATAGTGTCTGATTTCACAGGTTTTTTTCTGAATATATAAATGATGATACAATGGATAATATTTGCTATGGCTCTTGTTTTAAATGATTTTTGAACTCTTGGCGATTTTTAAAAAGCACCCTAGCGCTCAGTGCTCGGCACTCTCCTGCCATTTTTTTTAAAAACGTGGCGCTCCCATTGAAAACAACCGAAAAAAATACGCTAGCCTCAGGTAAAAAAAAAATGCTTTGGTGGACACACGGCATTAGCATGCCTTATGTCAGCCATTCGCTGTAATCCTGAAAGAAAGCTTTATGAGTGATCTTCAGTTTTGTCACCAGTAAAGGGCCTGCCCACTGAGCAAAGGTACATCTAAAAGATGTCTTTTCGACAACATCTTTGTTGGACATGGCAAAGATTCCCCCTGAGGAGCGAGAATTAATGTTTTTACGAAGTCTTTTTTTGACATCTTCTGCACGTCTGATAATAGGGCCTTTCGCACCGCAGGAACCTTTTCATAGTACCAGAACTATTTGTGGAACTACCCACTTTTTGGCGTTTTCGCACCGCCGGAACTGGGTGAGATTTTAGTACCGGACTGCCTTTTTCAAGAACCAAATTAGCTCCTACTCCAGAGCAGGGTCTTTCATGGGACCTCCATACAAGGTTAAAAACTGGTTCAAATTTTGTCATTGTGGACATATTTTCAACACCTTATAAAGTCTCATTTAGACTTCATTTATTCGTTTTACTGACAAACTAATTTCTATGTGTAAGTGTAAAGCAACTTCTAGACAGTGTTTTTGTCTGAAAATCATGAAAATAAAAGCAACTTAAAGGGGTCATATGATGCGATTTCAATTGTTCCTTTCTCTTTGGAGTGTTACAAGCTCTTGGTGCATAAAGAAGATCTGTAAAGTTGCAAAGACTAAAGTCTCAAATCCAAAGAGAAAGCCCGGCGTGTGTGTTTCGTTGTGAAAGCGAAACTACTTTGTTTGGTCTTCCAAAAGAGGACACAACTAGAAATCAGTGGTTAAGTTGTATTTACAACACTGTTCCAGAACACTTCAACCCAAATATTCAGATGTGTGCAGCGCATTTTATGGAGGACTATTTCCTGATCCTGGGAGAGTAGACTACAATGTGTCTGTGGCACAAAGGCTGTTTCTATAAAGTAGGGCAGCTCTAACTTTGCTAGGACAGTCTGGCGCTTCCGACTCACAGCCTGTAAGTACGTTTTTCATATATAAATAATTTGCCACTGATGATTCAACTGTGAGTTTTGAGCAGTGTAGAGTAGCACTTGTTGTTTGTCATTTCTCCGATCATGTTTTATGTTTATGCGGCGCGACAGTATAAGTCATTATAATCAGTAATTATGTCCCCACTGGATGCAACAAATGCCTCGTTTCAATCACAACGCACTGGATAGCTGGCCAATCACAGCACACCTCGCTTTTCAGACCAATGAGCTTTGTAAAAATCGACGTGTTTCAGAAAGGCGGGGCATAGAGGAGAAACAATAATGTACAGTATGTGGAAAATAATGTGTTTTTTTAACCTTAAACCGCATAAACATATTGCATTGCACCAAATACACAACATAATGTTGTTTTTTGCAACGTCATATGACCCCTTTAAAACTTTACTCAAAATACAGAGATTAACCATTTACAAATAACAAACAACATTTGGTTTAGCTGGGTTAGTGTTAATAGAGTCTGGTGTGGCAGATGGAACTGGAACTGACTTCTGTCCTGGTTGTCACAACAGCTGTCATGTTTCTCTGTCTTCAAGAACTGCCCTGAAACAATTCAAATATAAAAGATTTTATATATATATATATATATATGTCTGGGCGGAGAGAGAGAGATTCAACACTGGTGTTTCGATACCGAATGAATCCACATTTTTGAATGAATCAAGTGAGTCAATGATTCAGTAACCCATTCATAAAGACAGTAGTCACTTGCCTCGTTTTTGAATGAATCAGCTGTTTGAATGAATGACTAATGACTCGCTCATTAAAACAGGTATTTACCGTCATCTACTGGTGGTTTGGTTTCATATTTAAAAGTATTGCATTTTTCCCAACATTATAAACTTGTATGTTCATAAATATTTTATTACATTAATCTTATCAAATGATTTATGCATTTTACATTTTGTGGTGTAAATGCATTTATGGCACCTCAGCTTCATTAAACAGTCTGTGTAAATACATCTAATGCCACTTCAGATGCAGCTTCTGTCTCCTCAGCAGTGAAAAGATGGAGTTTGTTGATAGCATGCGCACTCTGTGAAAATTTTAATTTGCAAAAATAAATTACTCCACTGCTCGCAAAGAGAAGTATGAACACCGATGACAACAGAGTTGCACTGTCCAAACAGTTTGTGGTATAAATGTGCTTTTTTACTTGAAGCATATGTTGTCTTTTTCCTTTATTTTGTTGTCAGAATGCACCAGAACGCTTTATATATAATGTTGAATTCTCAAAAATTTTGGGGCCGGGAAACAAGTGAGTGAGAGGAGAGAGGAGGAGGAAAGGGATAAAAAATTTTCCTTCGAAATTTGCATTTGGCAGATGCATTTATCCAAAGTGACTTGCAGTGCATTTATTACAGGGAAAATGACCCTGGAGCAGCCTGGAGTAAAGTGGCTTGTACAAAGAGACACTGGAGGTGGTGGCTGCGGAGTTTGACCAGCAACCTTCTGCTTACCATTTCAGTGGTTTCGGTCCTCTTGTTCCTTTAGAGCAGGGGTCAGCAACCTATGGGACATTTGACAACACTAGAAGGTGTTTCTACCGGCATATAAGCAAAATGTATTAGTCTACTAAAGTGTAAGAATTAATTGAAAGTGCGCAGCTCTTTGTGTGTACAGATGAAATATAATAAACAAGAATAAATATTTTTGAATACATTTATTTTCGCCAAATTAGATACTGATTATCTATCATTCAACTGATTATTAATTGCGCTCCACACAAAATGCAGCGGTGAGAAATAGGGCTGCACGATTAATCGTATTTTAATTGCGATAACGATATCCACCTTTTACGGTTAATTAAAAATAATTGTCACGATATTGAAAACATGTTTTTATTTTGGCATTTGCATTATCTTGCATTGCTAACAAGTCTTCACTAGCATTCATGCTTGTGGTTGCCAGATGTTAAGAGCTTAAAGTGATAGTTCACCCAAAAATGAAAAGTTGATGTTTATCTGCTTACCCCCAAGGGCATTCAAGATGTAGGTGACTTTGTTTCTTCAGTAGAACACAAATGAAGATTTTTAAGTCAAACCGTTGCAGTCTGTCAGTCTTATAATGGATGTGAATGGGAATCACGGCTTTGAGAGTAAAAAAAAAAAAACTACACAAACAAAACCAAATTAAACCCTGCCGCTCGTGACGATACATTGATGTGTAAAGACACGAAACGATCGGTCTGTGCAAGAAACTGAACAGTATTTATATTGTTTTTTTAACGTCTGATGCACTGCAATGTCTGAAGTGTCCTGAGCGTGTATGCATCTTCTTCTTGCTTTACGGCGGATCACAGAATTATAAGTGCATTACCACCACCTATCTCTCAAATGGACCATTGACACTCCTAATTGAGATTGTAGATAGTGTCAGTGGTCCATTTGAGAGATAACAAAAAAGCTATCATCATGAAGCATCAACCTTAGATTTAAACAGTGTGAAATTGAGATTACACCGCTGAATATAGCAAACCCCGGATGAAATACATATACGAAAATGCTTATTTCATTTAACCTGTGTAACACCCAGCCTAAATAAGGCAGGCTACACAAATAAAGTTTGTTCTTCTTACCTCTTAATAGTGGGATTTGAAGGAATGCAGGCACAATAAATAACCACCAAGATAAATAATGAATGCCAACCCAGAGTGTATTTTACAAGACGACAAAAAAAACGATATATACAATCAATGTATGAGCATGTGTGCGTACTGTCCTTGAAAGTCCAATAGTATGAGTGTGTCTGTGTGTGTGTGTGTTCAGTTCGGCCTCACGGTGAATTATATAACACGTTAAGGAACAGCGCTGTACTGTGAGGAAATCTAACTTAAATAGTCCCACCAATTTGACCATTCCACGCTGAGAATTCCACAATAGTCACAGCAAATAACAGCAGAACGTAAGAGACGATCGATTGTTGTATGTGTTCCCAAGTGAGCACATTGAGTGTAGTGGACCCCGTTTCTTCTCGCGAGAGTTCGCTCGCGACGCGCTAGGGAATCCCCGTGACGTCACATGGATCAGATGAGTTGACACTTCCGATAAAAGAAGCTGGTTAGCAGCATTCAAAAGCTACGCTCAACGTGCTCAAATGGATGTGACAAATGCTGATCCGGTTACTGGTGTTAATACTGTGAACACTGTGAATACCGATAATCCAAGTACACCTGTAAATGACCAAGAGATTGTTGAACAACTAGATGTGGATTTTACAGCAGGCCCATTTGTAACCAGGCACAATCCTACCGCTGAAATAACATCTATGATAAGCTCATTATACATTTCTGACTCTGATCAATCTGATGATGATGATAAAGGAAGCAATATTTTAAGTGGTGAAATAGTACAGACAATGCAGGCAGACATAGCACAAGTAAAGGTGGATTTATTGGCCCTCAATAAAAGAGTACAAAATATAGAACATGATTTTAAACAGTCAATAGACAGTACAGTAAACCGGGAGACCAGTTTCAGGCAGGCCGTGGACGCTAGCTTGGCTGGTTTGGAGGATTATTTACTAAAATCACTGGAAAAATTAGAAAGGGCGGTAACTGATTGTTTTCTGAGGAGAGATGCCAAAATAGAAAGTCAAATGCAAAAACTAAGACTCACCAGTACACCCACACTCTCCAGATTACAGACCTACTCACCAACTTCCTCCCACATTTCTCTGGTCTATTGTCCAAAGACCCCAACGCCGGTTAATGCTAAACAGAAAGATCCAACTCATTCAGTGCAAAATACTACTTATGATGTAACTCCTTCTGTGTATACTCACTCACATAATGTGCTTACCTCCTCAGTTGTGGCTGGCTCATCCTCATTTTGTCCGCAGAGATTCATAATGGTAGATGGAACGATTCACCAATCCAGAGACCTGCAAAAGTTTCTGTA
>NW_015507594.1:32205-54654 GCF_001515645.1 Sinocyclocheilus grahami
TTTGTGTGTACAGATGAAATATAATAAACAAGAATAAATATTTTTTCGCCAAATTAGATACTGATTATCTATCATTCAACTGATTATTAATTGCGCTCCACACAAAATGCAGCGGTGAGAAATAGGGCTGCACGATTAATCGTATTTTAATTGCGATAACGATATCCACCTTTCTTGGTTAATTAAAAATAATTGTCACGATATTGAAAACATGTTTTTATTTTGGCATTTGCATTATCTTGCATTGCTAACAAAGTCTTCACTAGCATTCATGCTTGTGGTTGCCAAATGTTAAGAGCTTAAAGGGATAGTTCACCCAAAAATGAAAAGTTGATGTTTATCTGCTTACCCCCAAGGGCATTCAAGATGTAGGTGACTTTGTTTCTTCAGTAGAACACAAATGAAGATTTTTAAGTCAAACCGTTGCAGTCTGTCAGTCTTATAATGGATGTGAATGGGAATCACAGCTTTGAGAGTAAAAAAAAAAAAAACTACACAAACAAAACCAAATTAAACCCTGCGGCTCGTGACAATACATTGATGTGTAAAGACACGAAACGATCGGTCTGTGCAAGAAACTGAACAGTATTTATATGGTTTTTTTAACGTCTGATGCACTGCAATGTCTGAACTGTCCTGAGCGTGTATGCATCTTCTTCTTGCTTTACGGCGGATCACAGAATTATAAGTGCATTACCACCACCTATCTCTCAAATGGACCATTGACACTCCTAATTGAGATTGTAGATAGTGTCAGTGGTCCATTTGAGAGATAACAAAAAAGCTATCATCATGAAGCATCAACCTTAGATTTAAACAGTGTGAAATTGAGATTACACCGCTGAATATAGCAAACCCCGGATGAAATACATATACGAAAATGCTTATTTCATTTAACCTGTGTAGCACCCAGCCTAAATAAGGCAGGCTACACAAAGTTTGTTTTTCTTACCTCTTAATAGTGGGATTTGAAGGAATGCAGGCACAATAAATAACCACCAAGATAAATAATGAATGCCAACCCAGAGTGTATTTTACAAGACGACAAAAAAAACGATATATACAATCAATGTATGAGCATGTGTGCGTACTGTCCTTGAAAGTCCAATAGTATGAGTGTGTCTGTGTGTGTGTGTGTTCAGTTCGGCCTCACGGAGAATTATATAAAGTCCGGGAACACGTTAAGGAACAGCGCTGTACTGTGAGGAAATCTAACTTAAATAGTCCCACCAATTTGACCATTCCACGCTGAGAATTCCACAATAGTCACAGCAAATAACAGCAGAACGTAAGAGACGATCGATTGTTGTATGTGTTCCCAAGTGAGCACATTGAGTGTAGTGGACCCCGTTTCTTCTCGCGAGAGTTCGCTCGCGACGCGCTAGGGAATCCCCGTGACGTCACATGGATCAGATGAGTTGACACTTCCGATAAAAGAAGCTGGTTAGCAGCATTCAAAAGCTACGCTCAACGTGCTCAAATGGATGTGACAAATGCTGATCCGGTTACTGATGTTAATACTGTGAACACTGTGAATACCGATAATCCAAGTACACCTGTAAATGACCAAGAGATTGTTGAACAACTAGATGTGGATTTTACAGCAGGCCCATTTGTAACCAGGCGCAATCCTACCGCTGAAATAACATCTATGATAAGCTCATTATACATTTCTGACTCTGATCAATCTGATGATGATGATAAAGGGAGCAATATTTTAAGTGGTGAAATAGTACAGACAATGCAGGCAGACATAGCACAAGTAAAGGTGGATTTATTGGCCCTCCATAAAAGAGTACAAAATGTAGAACATGATTTTAAACAGTCAATAGACAGTACAGTAAACCGGGAGACCAGTTTCAGGCAGGCCGTGGACGCTAGCTTGGCTGGTTTGGAGGATTATTTACTAAAATCACTGGAAAAATTAGAAAGGGCGGTAACTGATTGTTTTCTGAGGAGAGATGCCAAAATAGAAAGTCAAATGCAAAAACTAAGACTCACCAGTACACCCACACTCTCCAGATTACAGACCTACTCACCAACTTCCTCCCACATTTCTCTGGTCTATTGTCCAAAGACCCCAACGCCGGTTAATGCTAAACAGAAAGATCCAACTCATTCAGTGCAAAATACTACTTATGATGTAACTCCTTCTGTGTATACTCACTCACATAATGTGCTTACCTCCTCAGTTGTGGCTGGCTCATCCTCATTTTGTGCTCGTCCTCCCATCCGCCTAGAGTTCCCCTCTTTCGGCGATTCCTGCGAGACTGCAGAAGTGCCCAACTTCATTGAGCAGTGCGAGAACTTCCTGGAGATCAGGCCTCTCCCCAGCATTCTCAGCGTGGAATGGTCAAGTTGGTGGGACTATTTAAGTTGGATTTCCTCACAGGACAGCGCTGTTCCTCAACGTGCTCCCGGACTCTATACAAGTTCACCCGTGAGGCCGAACTGAACCCACACACACACCCTGACACCCACATACTATTGGACTTTCAAGGACAGTACGCACACATACATCGATTGTATATAACGTTTTTTTTGTCTTCTTGTGAAATAAAGGCCAAGGTAACAGATTGGCAGTCCTTCAAAAAGGCATTCATGGCGGATTTTCTTTCAGACGATTACCTCTCTGAGGTGGCGGAGAAGCTGAGGACATTGGTCCAGCAGCCGCGACAACGCCTGAGGGACTTCGCCTATGATTACCAGGTTCTCTGTCTGAAATGGAAGCCAGAGATCTCTGAGGAAGAGCAGGTCAACCGCATCCTCAACAACATCAACCCGAGAGTTGCAGGATGCCTACGCGGGACCGTGAACACCGTGGAGCAGCTGGTGAAGGTTGGTTCAATGGTGGAAAGGGATTGCATGGGAGCGAAGGACTACTGGCAAAAAGTTGGTACACAAGTGGGCAAGGAGAAAACGAAAAAGCTTGCAGAGCGTACAAACAGCAAAAACCTGGCCGGACTGAGAGCAAAGAGAAAACGAAGAAGCTGGCAGAGCGTACAAACAGCAAAAACCTGGATGGACTGACCCTGGCACAACCCCATCCAGTCACATCTCTCCTCATCATTCCTGTAAGGGGGAATGGACAGGAGGTGAAGGCGGTCTTTGACACGGGAAGTACTTACACCTTGATGCAGAAGAGCCTGTGGAAACAGCTGAAGACTGAGAGTCCACCAGTCATTACCTCGGCCTCGCAGAGATTCTTAATGGCAGATGGAACGATTCACCAATCCAGAGACCTGCAAAAGTTTCTGTATCACTGGCATGATCAAGAGTGCTTGGTGGATACATATATACTGAAAGATAATCACCTTGCCTTTCCCCTTATTGCTGGGTTGGACTTCCTGAATGCCAGTGGAGCTGTGTTGGAAGTGGGACAAAGCAGATATGGCTTAAGATCTGGAAAAGACTACACATTACCCTTTCCTGCCATCACAGGTTCCATTAAGTCTGTCTCCACCCTCGGGACAAGCTCATTCCCTCACAGCTGCTGAGTTGAATTTATACTACGCCAACAACTGGCAGACTTCCTGAACTCATGTCCTTCACCCCAGAGATTACACAATGGGACTCTGACAATCAGGAAGAGTTGAGGCAGTTGATCTCCACCTGGCCACGCACCACTTCAAACATCCTGGGTAAAACATCAGTAGTACAACACAAGATTACTTTGACAGACGATATACCTATCAAATCCCGGGCATACAGAGTTTCGCCCCTCAAAAAACAGATAATTGAGGAACAAGTTGACCAGATGATCCAAAACAACATCATTGAGCCCTCCTTCTCGCCTTGGTCTTCACCAGTGGTGCTGGTCCCCAAACCTGATGGATCGTACAGGTTCTGTGTGGATTACAGAAAGTTAAATAGTAAGACCATACCGATGCTTACCCAATGCCTCTGATTCATGACATCCTGGAATCCCTGGAAGGCGCCTCCTGGTTCAGTGCATTGGATCTGCGGTCCGGATACTGGCAGGTGGAGATGAAGGAGGCGAGTAAAGAGAAGACCGCTTTTATTACCACCAAAGGGCTATTTCAATTCAAGTTTATGCCTTATGGTCTCAGAAACTCTGCAACCACCTTCCAACATTTGATGGAAAGAGTTCTGGCGGACTTGAGGGGGAAAATTTGTTTTGTCTACATCGACGACATTATCATCTATTCAAAAACATTAGATCGACACATCCAAGACCTTAATACTGTTCTCCACAATCTCACCCAAGCCAACCTGACGCTGAACATGAAGAAATGCCACTTCTTCAAGCAACAGCTCAAGTTCCTCGGTCATATAGTTTCCAAGAGGGGTGTGGAGATTGACCATGAGAAGACCAAGGCCGTGGCCGAGTTCCCTCCTCCGCAAGACCTCAGAGCTCTGCAACGATTCCTGTGCTTGACCGGGTGGTACCATAAATTCATTCCCCACTTCGCTGCCATCACAACTCCTTTCTTTTTGAGGTGGTTCAATGGAGCAAAGTGGGAGTTGACTCCAGAATGTCAAGATAGCATGAATGCACTTAAACAAGCATTACAAAACTCACCTGTACTCATCCAACCAGACCTCAACAAAAACTTCCAAGTGCATACGGACGCGAGTGATCTAGGACTGGGTGCTATCCTCACTCAACATTCTGTGGAAGGAGAAAAGGTGATGGCATATGCCTCACTGACTTTAACAGGCACAGAAAGAAATTATAGTACGTCTGAAAAATAATGTTTAGCTGTGGTTTGGGCTGTTGAAAATTGGAGGCATTACCTGGAGGGGAGGCCGTTTGATGTCTTTATGGATCATGCTGCACTTGCCTGGGCCTTCAACTGCCCCAAAACCTCCTCACGCCTCACACGCTGGACTCTCCGGCTGCAACAATTCAACTTTCAAGTCCATCACAGGAAAGGCTGCCTCAACATGGGGCCAGATGCCTTGTCCAGGGTATGCGAGACACCTACTAGTCATGCTGTCCCATGTCTTTCCATAACTTCTCATCACCTTACCACATTCATTAGAAGAAATTGCTAAAGCTCAAGGTTTGGATCATACCATCACTCACGTGCAGCTGGTACTATCAGCTGGTGCTACCACAGACACTGAAAACTGACTTCATGCACTATTACCATGATAATCCCCTAGGAGGCCATCTTGGACAGCTAAAAACCCTGCTGAAAGTGGCATGGTGGCCGTCCGTCAGGAGGGATGTTTGGCACACATCAAAAGCTGTGAGGTATGTCAGAAATACAAACCCAGCAATACAAAACCATCTGGACTTTTACAAAGTTCACAGATCACTGAGCTGGGACACACTCTAGGGATTGATCTAATGGGTCCATTCCCCACCAGTAAGAAACAGAACACTTACCTCCTTGTCATTGTGGACTATTTCAAGAAGTGGGTGGAGATGTTTCCACTTCGGGATGCCAAGACCCAGAAAATAGTGAAAATCCTCAGTGAGGAGATTTTTACTCGTTGGGGAGTCCCTAAGTTCCTGGTGTCTGACCGGGGTCCCCAGATCACCTCCAGCATTCTGGGCGATCTGTGCAAGACATGGGGTTGTGTTCAGAGACTAACAACAAACTATCACCCACAAGCAAACCTAACAGAAAGAATCAACCGGACTGTAAAAACAATGATTGCTGCATATGTTGGACAACAACATCAAACCTGGGACCAGTGGCTACCAGAATTCTGCTATGCCATCAACACCGCCCAGCAGGAAAGCACGGGGAAGACCCCGGCTGAGATCATGCTGGGTAGGCAAGTGCTGGGACCTCTGGAACGCCTAATCCACCGACCACCTTCACCTGATCAAGCTGCGTATTCCCTGGTGGAACGACAGAACATCATGGCGGAGAAGGTGAAAAACAGGATGAGGATGAGGATGACCCAAGCCAAACAAGCGAGGTATTATAATTACCGTAGAAAAAATGCGCAGTTTCAACCGGGTGACCTAGTTTGGGTAAAAACCCATCCTCTTTCCAGTGCCTCTATCAAAATCTCTGCCACGCTAGCGCCAAAGTGGGAGGGTCCAGCTGAAATAAAAAGTAAAACAGGGCCAGTAAATTACACTGTGTGCTGGGGCAACCCACCAAAAACAGATGTGATGAATGTGGTTAATTTTAAGTGTTATTATGGACGCTCACCTCCGACGCCGTTGGCTGGGGGGGGATCTATGTAGCACGGCCACATAAGAGGGATATATTTATAAAGCTGTTGATTAAATGCTCATTTGATTGTTGATGAGTCACAGCTGTTATTTATGTCTCTTTGTTTGTATTGCCCCATCGAGTGTTGTGGACCCCGTTTCTTCGTTCGCTCACGACGTGTCAGGGAATGGCGTGACGTCACATGGATCAGATGAGTTGACACTTCCGATAAAAGAAGCCGGTTAGCAGCGTTCAAAAGCTACGCTCAATGTGCTCACTTGGGGATACATACAACAATCGATCGTCTCTTACGTTCTTCTGTTATTTGCTGTGACTATTGTGGAATTCTCAGCGTGGAATGGTCAAGTTGGTGGGATTATTTAAGTTAGATTTCCTCACAGGACAGCGATGTTCTTTCTACTTTCTATCACGACTCTGCTGTTCTTCGGCTGGTCCTTCCCTGTATTGATTGACAGATGTCTCGTTTAGTCAGCGGTGAGTAATCCCAAACCAATGGCGCTGTCTCAAACTATACCTACCTCTTCCGGTTTGTCTGATTTGTCGTTGTGTTTTCTTACTTGTAAATTGGTTTTCAGATTTGTCGTGTTGTTTTCTGACTTGTTATTTTGTTTTCTAATTTGTCGTTGTGTTTTCTGACTGGTTATAATGTGTTCTGAATTGTTGTGCTTTCTGAATTGTTATTTTGTTTTTTAGACTTGCATTTGTAATTTGTAATTTGTTATTTTGTTTTCAGAATTGTGATTTGCTTTGCACTTCTCAGCCACCGTAAAGTTCATATGAAAACAATTTGACCTGTTCTTTAATTTTTTGGAAGAGAAAATGGTGGGACTGTTAAACACAGGTACAATGAATAACACATGGAGATGTGGCATTGATTCACACTAGTTTGGATTAATGTGAAAAGAACTCTTTAACACAGAGATTTAACATGGTCACCAAGATGTAGATAACACCAGCAGTGCTATTTTATTAACTTTTAATGTTAAAATAAAACTAACACTGTGTATTTGACAGTCCCTGAAAATGTAACACTAATGATTTTGCTTTGTACTGATCAAATTATTTCAAGATAGTGATGGCACACTTCTCTCCAGTTATTACACGATTCTTGATCTTCCCACCTGTATTGGGAAATCTACTTACCCTCCATTAAGAAAAAAGTTGATCTAGTTCCCATATTCACATATTTATAATTTTTTGGTGGCATCTAAAGCTGTTATCTCCTAAAGTGAATCTTCACGTGTTCATTAAGGGTTACTTTACGTCTGAAACACTTTCCACACTGATCACATGTGAACGGCTTCTCTCCGGTGTGGATGTCCATGTGAGTCTTCAGAGATCCGTTTCGTGAGAAACTCTTCCCACACAGTTTGCAGGTGTGAGGGTTTTCTCCAGTGTGAACTCTCATGTGGGAATCAAGAGAAGGTTTATATCTGAAACTCTTTCCACACTGAGAGCATGCGTAAGGCTCCTCTCCCGTGTGAACTCTCATGTGAATCTTGAAGCTTACTTTATGAGCGAAACTTCTTCCACACTGCTGACATAAAAAACAGTCCTCTCTTGAGTGAATCCTCATGTGGGAATTAAGGATGTCTTTGTGTGTGAAACTCTTCCCACACTGATCACATGTGAACGGCTTCTCTCCGGTGTGGATACCCATGTGTTTTTTAAGGTTCCCTTTTTGAGTGAAACTGTTTCCACACTGTTGGCAGATGAAACGCTTCTCTCCCGTGTGAATTCTCATGTGGCTTTTAAGGTTCCCTTTTTGACTGAAACTCTTTCCACATCGTTGACAGGTGTACGGTTTCTCTCCCGTGTGAATTCTCATGTGGATTTTAAGGTTTTGTTTTTGACTGAATCTCTTTCCACACTGATGGCAGGTGCAAAACCTGTACGATTTCTTCTGGGCTCTTTTTCGTGAGGAAGTCTTTTCGGTCTTTGTGGATTTTTTCCCAGTTATGAAATCATGATATTCTTCTTCCATTTCATTCAGTTCTTGACTCTCTTCTTTCAGTGGCATCAGGTCTACAGTGAAAAAAATTCAAACAAATACATGTTAACCCCATGCTGTAAAATTGACTAACACTGTTTTCCATTACAATAGTACTATACTGTAAGAAAAAAAATCAATTATGGGAAATATTGGCCTTTTCCTACATGCCGCAATATACTGTGAATAGTGTTGCATTTTGGGGTTTATTTGGAATCAATGGAAAAGAGCATGAATACAGAACACTACTGTAAACAACAAAATCCTCAGTGTTAAATGAACATTCATCAGTGATAAAGTGTTGCGGCTGTGTCAAAGTGCCCTTGCATTCAGTTTACCTTCAATCTGATTTGTTCACGGGAGTTGTGAAGTTGGGAGTACGTTCTCAGTTTCCCATAGAAGGAGTAGGTACAGTGGGGCAAATAAGTATTTGATACACTGCTGATTTTTCAAGTTTTCCCACTTACAAAGAATGGAGAGATCTGTAATTTTCATCGTAGGTACACCTCAACTGTGAGAGACAGAATAAAAAAAAAATCCAGAAAATCACATTGTATGATTTTTAAATAATTAATTTCCATTTTATTGCATGAAATAAGTATTTGATCACCTACCAACCAGCAAGAATTCTAGCTCTCACAGACCTGTTAGTTTGTCTTTAAGAAGCCCTCCTATCCTCCACTCATTACCTGTATTAATTGCACCTGTTTGAACTTGTTACCTGTATAAAAGACACCGAGAACGAGTGACATCTCGCCTCGTGGAGTATCAATGATCCTGAGAAAGGTGAGGGATCAGCCTAGAACTACACGGGAGGACCTGGTCAATGACCTGAAGAGAGCTGGGACCACAGTCTCAACGGTTACCATTAGTAACACACTACACCGTCATGGATTAAAATCCTGCAGCGTGGGCAAGGTCCCCCTGCTCAAGCCAGCACATGTCCAGGCCCGTCTGAAGTTTGCCAAAGACCATCTGGATGATCCAGAGGAGGCATGGGAGAAGGTCATGTGGTCAGAGGAGACCAAAATAGAAGTTTTTGGTATAAACTCCACTCAACGTGTTTGGAGAAGACCGCTTTTATTACCACCAAAGGGCTATTTCAATTCAAGTTTATGCCTTATGGTCTCAGAAACTCTGCAACCACCTTCCAACATTTGATGGAAAGAGTTCTGGCGGACTTGAGGGGGAAAATTTGTTTTGTCTACATCGACGACATTATCATCTATTCAAAAACATTAGATCAACACATCCAAGACCTTAATACTGTTCTCCACAATCTCACCCAAGCCAACCTGACACTGAACATGAAGAAGTTCCACTTCTTCAAACAACAGCTCAAGTTCCTCTGCCATATAGTCTCCAAGAGGGGTGTGGAGATTGACCACGAGAAGACCAAGGCCGTGGCCGAGTTCCCTCCTCCGCAAGACCTCAGAGCTCTGCAACGATTCCTGGGCTTGACCGGGTGGTACCATAAATTCATTCCCCACTTCGCTGCCATCACAACTCCTTTCTTTTTGAGGTGGTTCAATGGAGCAAAGTGGGAGTTGACTCCAGAATGTCAAGATAGCATGAATGCACTTAAACAAGCATTACAAAACTCACCTGTACTCATCCAACCAGACCTCAACAAAAACTTCCAAGTGCATACGGACGCGAGTGATCTAGGACTGGGTGCTATCCTCACTCAACATTCTGTGGAAGGAGAAAAGGTGATGGCATATGCCTCACTGACTTTAACAGGCACAGAAAGAAATTATAGTACGTCTGAAAAATAATGTTTAGCTGTGGTTTGGGCTGTTGAAAATTGGAGGCATTACCTGGAGGGGAGGCCGTTTGATGTCTTTATGGATCATGCTGCACTTGCCTGGGCCTTCAACTGCCCCAAAACCTCCTCACGCCTCACACGCTGGACTCTCCGGCTGCAACAATTCAACTTTCAAGTCCATCACAGGAAAGGCTGCCTCAACATGGGGCCAGATGCCTTGTCCAGGGTATGCGAGACACCTACTAGTCATGCTGTCCCATGTCTTTCCATAACTTCTCATCACCTTACCACATTCATTAGAAGAAATTGCTAAAGCTCAAGGTTTGGATCATACCATCACTCACGTGCAGCTGGTACTATCAGCTGGTGCTACCACAGACACTGAAAACTGACTTCATGCACTATTACCATGATAATCCCCTAGGAGGCCATCTTGGACAGCTAAAAACCCTGCTGAAAGTGGCATGGTGGCCGTCCGTCAGGAGGGATGTTTGGCACACATCAAAAGCTGTGAGGTATGTCAGAAATACAAACCCAGCAATACAAAACCATCTGGACTTTTACAAAGTTCACAGATCACTGAGCTGGGACACACTCTAGGGATTGATCTAATGGGTCCATTCCCCACCAGTAAGAAATGGAACACTTACCTCCTCGTCATTGTGGACTATTTCACGAAGTGGGTGGAGATGTTTCCACTTCGGGATGCCAAGACCCAGAAAATAGTGAAAATCCTCAGTGAGGAGATTTTTACTCGTTGGGGAGTCACTAAGTTCTTGGTGTCTGACCGGGGTCCCCAGATCACCTCCAGCATTCTGGGCGATCTGTGCAAGACATGGGGTTGTGTTCAGAGACTAACAACAAACTATCACCCACAAGCAAACCTAACAGAAAGAATCAACCGGACTGTAAAAACAATGATTGCTGCATATGTTGGACAACAACATCAAACCTGGGACCAGTGGCTACCAGAATTCTGCTATGCCATCAACACCGCCCAGCAGGAAAGCACGGGGAAGACCCCGGCTGAGATCATGCTGGGTAGGCAAGTGCTGGGACCTCTGGAACGCCTAATCCACCGACCACCTTCACCTGATCAAGCTGCGTATTCCCTGGTGGAACGACAGAACATCATGGCGGAGAAGGTGAAAAACAGGATGAGGATGAGGATGACCCAAGCCAAACAAGCGAGGTATTATAATTACCGTAGAAAAAATGCGCAGTTTCAACCGGGTGACCTAGTTTGGGTAAAAACCCATCCTCTTTCCAGTGCCTCTATCAAAATCTCTGCCACGCTAGCGCCAAAGTGGGAGGGTCCAGCTGAAATAAAAAGTAAAACCGGGCCAGTAAATTACACTGTGTGCTGGGGCAACCCACCAAAAACAGATGTGATGAATGTGGTTAATTTTAAGTGTTATTATGGACGCTCACCTCCGACGCCGTTGGCTGGGGGGGGATCTATGTAGCACGGCCACATAAGAGGGATATATTTATAAAGCTGTTGATTAAATGCTCATTTGATTGTTGATGAGTCACAGCTGTTATTTATGTCTCTTTGTTTGTATTGCCCCATCGAGTGTTGTGGACCCCGTTTCTTCGTTCGCTCACGACGTGTCAGGGAATGGCGTGACGTCACATGGATCAGATGAGTTGACACTTCCGATAAAAGAAGCCGGTTAGCAGCGTTCAAAAGCTACGCTCAATGTGCTCACTTGGGGATACATACAACAATCGATCGTCTCTTACGTTCTTCTGTTATTTGCTGTGACTATTGTGGAATTCTCAGCGTGGAATGGTCAAGTTGGTGGGATTATTTAAGTTAGATTTCCTCACAGGACAGCGATGTTCTTTCTACTTTCTATCACGACTCTGCTGTTCTTCGGCTGGTTCTTCCCTGTATTGATTGACAGATGTCTCGTTTAGTCAGCGGTGAGTAATCCCAAACCAATGGCGCTGTCTCAAACTATACCTACCTCTTCCGGTTTGTCTGATTTGTCGTTGTGTTTTCTTACTTGTAAATTGGTTTTCAGATTTGTCGTGTTGTTTTCTGACTTGTTATTTTGTTTTCTAATTTGTCGTTGTGTTTTCTGACTGGTTATAATGTGTTCTGAATTGTTGTGCTTTCTGAATTGTTATTTTGTTTTTTAGACTTGCATTTGTAATTTGTAATTTGTTATTTTGTTTTCAGAATTGTGATTTGCTTTGCACTTCTCAGCCACCGTAAAGTTCATATGAAAACAATTTGACCTGTTCTTTAATTTTTTGGAAGAGAAAATGGTGGGACTGTTAAACACAGGTACAATGAATAACACATGGAGATGTGGCATTGATTCACACTAGTTTGGATTAATGTGAAAAGAACTCTTTAACACAGAGATTTAACACGGTCACCAAGATGTAGATAACACCAGCAGTGCTATTTTATTAACTTTTAATGTTAAAATAAAACTAACACTGTGTATTTGACAGTCCCTGAAAATGTAACACTAATGATTTTGCTTTGTACTGATCAAATTATTTCAAGATAGTGATGGCACACTTCTCTCCAGTTATTACACGATTCTTGATCTTCCCACCTGTATTGGGAAATCTACTTACCCTCCATTAAGAAAAAAGTTGATCTAGTTCCCATATTCACATATTTATAATTTTTTGGTGGCATCTAAAGCTGTTATCTCCTAAAGTGAATCTTCACGTGTTCATTAAGGGTTACTTTACGTCTGAAACACTTTCCACACTGATCACATGTGAACGGCTTCTCTCCGGTGTGGATGTCCATGTGAGTCTTCAGAGATCCGTTTCGTGAGAAACTCTTCCCACACAGTTTGCAGGTGTGAGGGTTTTCTCCAGTGTGAACTCTCATGTGGGAATCAAGAGAAGGTTTATATCTGAAACTCTTTCCACACTGAGAGCATGCGTAAGGCTCCTCTCCCGTGTGAACTCTCATGTGAATCTTGAAGCTTACTTTATGAGCGAAACTTCTTCCACACTGCTGACATAAAAAACAGTCCTCTCTTGAGTGAATCCTCATGTGGGAATTAAGGATGTCTTTGTGTGTGAAACTCTTCCCACACTGATCACATGTGAACGGCTTCTCTCCGGTGTGGATACCCATGTGTTTTTTAAGGTTCCCTTTTTGAGTGAAACTGTTTCCACACTGTTGGCAGATGAAACGCTTCTCTCCCGTGTGAATTCTCATGTGGCTTTTAAGGTTCCCTTTTTGACTGAAACTCTTTCCACATCGTTGACAGGTGTACGGTTTCTCTCCCGTGTGAATTCTCATGTGGATTTTAAGGTTTTGTTTTTGACTGAATCTCTTTCCACACTGATGGCAGGTGCAAAACCTGTACGATTTCTTCTGGGCTCTTTTTCGTGAGGAAGTCTTTTCGGTCTTTGTGGATTTTTTCCCAGTTATGAAATCATGATATTCTTCTTCCATTTCATTCAGTTCTTGACTCTCTTCTTTCAGTGGCATCAGGTCTACAGTGAAAAAAATTCAAACAAATACATGTTAACCCCATGCTGTAAAATTGACTAACACTGTTTTCCATTACAATAGTACTATACTGTAAGAAAAAAAATCAATTATGGGAAATATTGGCCTTTTCCTACATGCCGCAATATACTGTGAATAGTGTTGCATTTTGGGGTTTATTTGGAATCAATGGAAAAGAGCATGAATACAGAACACTACTGTAAACAACAAAATCTTCAGTGTTAAATGAACATTCATCAGTGATAAAGTGTTGCGGCTGTGTCAAAGTGCCCTTGCATTCAGTTTACCTTCAATCTGATTTGTTCACGGGAGTTGTGAAGTTGGGAGTACGTTCTCAGTTTCCCATAGAAGGAGTAGGTACAGTGGGGCAAATAAGTATTTGATACACTGCTGATTTTTCAAGTTTTCCCACTTACAAAGAATGGAGAGATCTGTAATTTTCATCGTAGGTACACCTCAACTGTGAGAGACAGAATAAAAAAAAAATCCAGAAAATCACATTGTATGATTTTTAAATAATTAATTTCCATTTTATTGCATGAAATAAGTATTTGATCACCTACCAACCAGCAAGAATTCTAGCTCTCACAGACCTGTTAGTTTGTCTTTAAGAAGCCCTCCTATCCTCCACTCATTACCTGTATTAATTGCACCTGTTTGAACTTGTTACCTGTATAAAAGACACCGGTCCACACACTCAATCAATCAGACTCCAACCTCTCCACTATGGGCAAGACCAAAGAGCTGTCTAAGGACGCATACAGGTATATAAGATGGCAGGAATGCATCCATTCATTCTGGTTTATGCTGAGGAGCCGAGAGCTTGTTTCTGTCATTCTGTAGGTAGTTCCAGGTTGTGGCAAAATGGACGTAACGTCTCCATTCCCTCTTTTAGGGAACGAGGGTTACATATGTTGGAGTTCCTAAGGAAACGCCACAACCACTGAACTGTGTTATGAGATTTCACGATGCAGGTGCCGGTAAGCGGAAGTGTGCCTAGACAGATGCAATCAAAAGCCATAACCTTCCCAACGCCACAGGTAAGCCAGGTAATCATTTGCACCTACTTTCAGACAGAGCAAGATGGCGCCAGTATGCTTGGCTGGCCGTCTGCTCTTTGGTCTGTTTGTTTGGTTTTTTTATTTCTCTTTTAACTCACAATATTTTTACTTTAATTGTTTATGACCGTCAAACGCTTTTGAATGTAAGGGATTCTGTTGAGTTTTCATCAAATGCTGATGCTCTGGTAAACGCTAGATCTCTTGTAAATAAGACATTTATTTTGTGCGACTTCATCACCTCAAACAAACTGGATTTTTTATTAGTGACTGAGCCTTGGTTGAGTATGGGGGGGATACAAGCCCCTTTTCTGAACTTGTGGCCTCAGATTGCTCTTTTTTGAACTGCCCTAGACTCTCTGGCAGGGGCGGTGGACTTGCGTCTGTTTTTAAAAGCCGTTTTTGTTGGCGATCTTTAAAGACAATTGTTTTTGAGATTTTAAGTTCTCTTGTTTCAGCTAAATATGGATCAGTTAGTCATCGCTGTTGCCCTCCAAAATCTAATAAGGATTTTACCGAATAAGGAGTTTGCAAACATTGGGCCTCATTCATGAAACACGAGCAGAATTAATTTTTGTGTAAATCATTCGTAAAGCTGTTCTGACGTAAATTTTTGGATTCATGAAAGTGTTCGTATTTTCAAAATGTTAGTTGGTACGAAATACATGTACACCTGCTCCCTACCACCACCTGTGTAAATGGTGCGTAAAACGTTCTGTGTTCTTTTTGGCAAACTGATGACGCTGAATTTTGATGCACTGCCATCATAATATTTTACAAGTTTGTTTGCTCTGTTTTTTGTCTTTTTTGTAGCTGAGAGTTGATAACCTGTTTAGCTTTGGGTAAAATGCAGCGCTTGTCACTGTCACTTTTTACCCATCCGTCCAATCAGTGGGTTACTTTTAATTCACTTCAAGATATTATTAAGCAGCTTAAACCCACCACATGTCTGCATGACATAATTCCAACACATTTACTGCAGGTCTTTGATGTTGTTGGGCCTAGCATTTTAGCTATAATAAATAAGTCCCTTCTCACAGGTGTTGTTCCTAAATATGCAATACCTAATACCTAAAATATGCAACTAAATATGGATCAGTTAGTCATCGCTGTTGCCCTCCAAAATCTAATAAGGATTTTACCGAATAAGGAGTTTGCAAACATTGGGCCTCATTCATGAAACACGAGCAGAATTAATTTTTGTGTAAATCATTCGTAAAGCTGTTCTGACGTAAATTTTTGGATTCATGAAAGTGTTCGTATTTTCAAAATGTTAGTTGGTACGAAATACATGTACACCTGCTCCCTACCACCACCTGTGTAAATGGTGCGTAAAACGTTCTGTGTTCTTTTTGGCAAACTGATGACGCTGAATTTTGATGCACTGCCATCATAATATTTTACAAGTTTGTTTGCTCCGTTTTTTGTCTTTTTTGTAGCTGAGAGTTGATAACCTGTTTAGCTTTGGGTAAAATGCAGCGCTTGTCACTGTCACTTTTTACCCATCCGTCCAATCAGTGGGTTACTTTTAATTCACTTCAAGATATTATTAAGCAGCTTAAACCCACCACATGTCTGCATGACATAATTCCAACACATTTACTGCAGGTCTTTGATGTTGTTGGGCCTAGCATTTTAGCTATAATAAATAAGTCCCTTCTCACAGGTGTTGTTCCTAAATATGCAATACCTAATACCTAAAATATGCAACTGTTAAACCTTTGCTTAAAAAAACAAATCTTGTCCCAACCATCCTCTCCAATTATAGACCTATTTCAAATATATATTTTATTCCTAAAATCTTAAAGAAAGTTATGTTAGAACAACTGCAGAGTTTTCTGGAGCTGAACAGTGTTTTTGAAGAATTCCAATCTGGATATAGAAAATATCACAGTACCGAGTCAGCTTTAGTAAAAGGATTCTGTGATACTCTTACTTTTAGACTTAAGTGCTGCCTTTGATACTGTGGACCACAGAATTCTTATCTCACAACTTAATATGTGGTTATTTAAGGTTGTGCTCTTAACTGGTTTAAGTCCTATCTGAATGATATAACTTTTTCTATTTGTCTTGATGGGTTTTCTTCTTCTGTATCCGTTTTGGACTATGGAGTCCCTCAGGGCTCCATTCTGGCCCC
Source organism: Sinocyclocheilus grahami (assembly GCF_001515645.1). Classification (NCBI taxonomy): domain Eukaryota; kingdom Metazoa; phylum Chordata; class Actinopteri; order Cypriniformes; family Cyprinidae; genus Sinocyclocheilus; species Sinocyclocheilus grahami. Next base: position 48,816 of record NW_015507594.1, read on the forward strand.
GGTCTTGTTTTTGTTGTATATGCTTCCTTTGGGTACTATTTTTTCTAAACATGGGGTGTCATTTCACTTTTACACCCCTAAAGTAAATTATTTGTATTTGCCCCTAAAGAAAAATAACAAAAAAGGCTCAAGCTCATTAGAAGCATGCTTGTCTGAGCATAAGTCTTGGTTTTCTTTACATTTTTTTGCATCTTAACGAGAGCAAAACTGAGGTTATTGTGTTTAGGCCGACAGGTGTGCCAGGTGCGTTTGATGGTGACCTGGGAGATTTGGTTCACCATGTAAAACCCTCTGTGAAAAACCTAGGTGTTATTTTTGATTCTGCCCTCAAATTTGATAGACAGATAAATGTTGTAGTTAAATATATATTTTTCAAATTAAGATTATTGTCCAAAGCTAAGAGTTTCTTAACATTTGCAGAGTTTGACAGAGTGATTCATGCATTCATTTCATCTCGACTTGACTATTGTAATTCTCTTTATATTGGAATGAATCAATCCACTATTTGTCGTCTTCAGATGGTTCAAAATGCAGCCGCCAGACTTCTCACTGGCACTTGGAAATTTGATCATATTCCCCCAATATTACAGTCTTTGCACTGGCTGCCAATTTGTTACAGAATTGATTTCAAAATTCTGCTTTTTGTTTTTAAAGCTCTGAATGGATTAGCTCCAAAATATCTTTCTGATCTTTTTACTCAAAACAACTCTGCTAGATTTTTAAGGTCATCTCAACAAAGATTGCTGATGGTTCCGAGATCTAAACTTAAGTCGAGGGGTGACTGAGCTATTTCTATTGCTGGTCCAAAATTGTGGAATAGTCTCCCTTTATCTATAAGATTAATTTCCACAGAGTCTGAATTTAAATCCAAGTTAAAAACTAACCTTTTCTCTCAGGCTCACCCACTGTACTATAAACTCCCTATATATCATTGCTTTGCGGTCTTTTTTAAGAAATGTATAATTTGTCTTTTTGTACAGCACAATGATCAAACACTGTTGTTTTTATTTTGTGCTATATAAATAAAATTTGATTTGATTTGATACTTGAAGGGGCCAAAAAGACAGAACTTACTGAGAGAAAGATCATTTGGTGTTCCTTTATTCTTTTCTTTTTTCTTTTGTCTTTTTTTTTAAATGAAAGCTTTCTCAGTCATGACAACTTCATGTTGGAAACGTTTTGGAGCCACATCCTACCCATAGAGAGGTGACATGGAGGATGCACATATGGACTGATGTGAGGGCTGTACTACATATGGAAGAACCCTATGGAAAACAGAAGGAATTCTATCAGAGGAAAGACACAAAAGAAAAATACATATACCGGATTACCTGACGGGATCTCATGTAATTGGCACCTAACACAGTACAAGGGCTGACCGGATGGGCATGCAACATGAGTATTGAGCCTGGCGTCATGCTCCTCCACTGAGCCTGATCGCACAGGGTACTGGAGTAGCTCAGCCAGGGTTCACTTGGTGGGGAACTCTCTGGAAGTGCAGAAAAGGTCCTTCCTTAGGGGGATTTGCCAGGGAAAGGCTGTCGCAAGGAACATCAGGTCAGAGGACCAGGTCCAGGTGGGCCTGTAGGGCACAACCATCATCCAGGCCAAGGGGGCCTCAGTCAGGGAATTAAACAGCTGGCAATGGAGGACTCTTGGGAGGCGATCAGGTCTAACTGAGCTTCCCAAATAAATGCGACGTGAGTGTATAACCACTTTATGGTTGATGTATGCAACCATCGCAGTGTTGTCCATCCAAATGAGCACATGCTTGCCCTGAAGCAGCAGTCAGAACTCGAGCAACGCTAGCAACACCATCGTGATCTCGAGTCAATTTATATGCCACTGCAGACGAGGTCCTGTCCAGGAGCCAGGGGCAGCGTGCCTCTTGCATACAGAGCCCCAGCCCAATCTGAAGGTATCTGTTGTGACAACAACATGCCTTGACACAAGCTCTAAGGGCACTCCTGCCTGTAGAAAAGCAAAATCTGGCCAAGGGCTAAATAAGTGGTGACAGATCGGCATAATGATCACCCGATGTGTGCCAAGCGGTAAGTTTATTTGCTTCAAGAACAGCAACGTTACTAACTCTGTGATGAGAACGTCATGTAGCTTTTAAGTTGTGAAACAATTTTATTGATAAAATCATCAGAGCGGCTTTGACAAGTTGAGTGTGTGTTTGTATGAGTGAGCAAGAGAGTATGTTGATTTAAAAAAACTTTTTATGACACTCATTTTGCAGAAAGTTTTCGTTCAGCTTTCAGAACCAACCTATTTGTTCATCAGTTTCTTCTTGTTTGACTATGACTTCTTCAATCCTCATGTCTTCACTCTCCTCTTTAATAAACGCCATCTTTATAACAGTGTCACGTGGATCTCAGTTGCTTCACCAGGAGTTTTTCCAGTCTATGTGGACACTTTGTCCTGTTTAAGATGAGAATAATGAACAGAATTAGTTCATCAAGGGAGTCAGTCAGAGTGAGAATTAATGGCTTTAAATGATCTGATTAGTCAAAAAAACACTGAAAACTAGCATTACACTGCAAAAAATGCTTTTCTAACTTTTTTCTTCTGAAATCAGGAAGGATTTTCTAGACAAGTAAAAATTATTGTCTTGTTTTCAGAAGTTAAGTTGTTTTCTGTTTGAAATAAGATTATTTAGCTTACCCCATTGGCAGATTATTTTGCTTGTTTCAAGCAAAAACTCACTTAAACTCGACTTGTTTTTCTGAAAACAAGACAATCATTTTTACTTGTCTAGAAAATCCTTCTTGATTCAAGAATTTTTAAGATATTTTGCCTGGAAACAATACAAAAGATATAAGCTAGAAAAGCATTTTTTGCAATGTACAACTGGGAAAAAATAACAAAATCACTGCAAAAAAGGCTTATCTTAGTTTTTTGTCTTTTTTCTAGTCAAAATATCTAAGAATTCTTAAATCAATTTGCATTTACTAGATAAGCAAAATGACGGAAGATATTTAAGTCTTGCTTTCTGAGGAAAAAATATAAATTAAGTGAATTTTGCTGTGTGTGAGTGTATTTTTGTACTGCTTTACCACAGATGTCAAAGTTTGATGCATATATTCATCTGATGTTGTTTTGTGTTGCTGGTATGTGTTCATGTCTGTCTTTTAGATATTCACGTTTTTCTGATGTGAATGCCATGCATTTAGCTGCGTTTACATTTTTAATCGTATAATAACAGTCTCAGAGATGACATACTCCGTTCGTGTTTTCTGGAAATCATATAATGGCAAATGTCGGTACAATGTAACCTTCAGGTTGTGTTTAAATCCCTGTAACACTTGTGGTGTTAAAATGACCGGGCCACAAAAACAGCTTATAAATATCGTTATGCAATATTATCACATCTTTTTGTCAGCTTGTTTTCTTTCAATTAGGACTGGTTTTGTGTTTAGTTTTGGAACGGATTCATCGTAGGCCTCATTAATCTGAGTTTACGTACATTAGTTTTTGAGTGAAAAAAGCATTATTTGTGGATAATTTTATTATTATTGCCGAACTTATATATAAGATCAGGGACAGATGGTTGTATCTCACAATGGACAATCATAATGACATAAAACATCATGCGTTCATCATAATATGAGATTATATACTCAGAAAAAAGCACAGTGACAAGGATAAATATCTTTGAATAATTCATCATGATGATTATCAAACACTCAATGTTTACAAGTTTAGCTTTTTTTAAATGTTGAATTAAAATAAGATTAATTACTCACAACCCAGTATTTTATGACATTTATGTAAGAAGACAATATAAGTGAATGTAAAAAAAAGGCCAGCAAATACGGAATTCAACCCAATAAAAACATTTAAATAACGTTTAAAAAAAACACAAGGCAACCAACTGCATTCAGGGAAACTCTTTCTTGTATTGCTTTAATATGCAGTCTTCACTAAAACTCATTCAGCGTCCTACAGGGAGAGACTAAAGACTAAAAACCTAAAAATATGACAACTAGCATCTAGTTTTGATTGCTATTAAGGTGTTTCTCACGTTATCTAACTGCAAATATAGCATAACTGCCTATTATCTAAAACTAAACATTAACTATAACGCGTTCCACAAAATACAACTACTGGCCAGATTTCCGAGAGGTAAACTAATGCGTTAAAATGCCAAAAACTGCTGTACTTTCCTCTACTTTCTGGAGAGTGTGCTTGAGAAGCGCTGAAATTAATGGGCTTCAGTGCTGGAACTATTGGCTGCTCCAGGACACGCTTCACTTCCGCATTCCTCAAGAGTTGCGACACTTCCATGGGCTGCAATATGAGCTGTTTCTCAACAGCTCTGGGTCAGTTGCCTGCTATGAACTTCCCGAATCACGTGGTGATCGCTGTCGCAACTCTCTCGCTCTCAACGGCTGATTTACAGGGGATTCACATGTAAATCGAAACTAAGTTTGAGTTTGTCGTGGGATAAGACACCATTTCTCAACGCTGTAAACCAAAGCTTACAACTTCTGTCTTATTTATCGGTATGTCCTTCTCATAACTTACATCAGTCATATAAAGGTCACGATATTAGTATGTTTGGTATACTTCTAGTTGAAAGGTTTTTACACTCGAGGAGTCGGGGGCAATTTATCACAAATTGTATTTATTATTCTACGAATTATGATTCAGGGTCATTCTATGGAAATTACCATTTTTCTGTCCCTAGCCTTAATAGAAATATTACACCTAAAAAACACTTTAGGGTTACAATTTGTTTATACTTTAAAATGAAACATGTTATTTGAACAGTTGTACCTTCGTGAGCCATCAATGTGGCAATATTTGTTTTGTTTATTTGAATTAATTATAAAGAATTCCAAGCACCACAGAACTGTTCGTCCCCACAGCCATGCACAGAGAGAAAGTGCTTTATTTTGAGGTCAAAAACAGTTTTTTTCCTACCATTTAAAATTCTAATGTATTCATAACTATCAAATATATGATGTAATAGACATACAAAAACAAAATGCCTAATAAATATTATAAAATATATAAAGAAAGTTGTGTCACTGGTGTTACCGTTGAACAAAAATGTGTTTATTTTGAAATAAAAATCACACTGATAACATCACTTGACTTCCTTGCTCCCATTTCCTGAAGATCTGTGAGAAAAGGCCCATGTGAAGTCCACGGTCTCTTTTCAGTTATCAGAAATCTTCTCATTTATCTCAGGATTTCATATGAAGCTTTTAGTGGACGCCGCTGGTATGACCTACTTTATTGTTAGGGAATTGTAAAAAACTAGAATACAAATGGATTAACCTACTTAATTTAGTGAGTATACCATGATTGACAACATGTGGTTTGATACCTTGCAGCAGACTTTTTATAAAATGCATTTTTCATGAAAATTGTTGAAAAGATCAGTAACACCAGTGACTCCCATTTATAGATAAACTTCATTCAAAGCTATTCATCCAGTTCTTCTGCATAAAATAGCACGAAGATTTCGTGATTCTAACTTTCCTTTATCATTGTTAATCCTCCTTTGGTCAGTTATGGCTAAATTGATTGTAGCTGAGAAGCAGCGACTTTACAGACAGTGTCTTTGTACATTTGTACACGAGTTGTTTTAGTTCAATTTTTTCTTTTTAAATGCTGTTTATGTTCTTTTACTAACTGCTTTCACTAATTGCCAAATGTAACAATTTAATCTCATCTACATAATTATAGTTGAAGAATAAGGATCTTTGGTCTTATATATGTCACTGGTGTTAAGGTCTCTGCACACTGGGTCCGAATTTTTCGTCCGAAATTTTCGCATGTTGAACAATAAATACAACCTCATGTTTACACACGACCTCTGAAACTT
>NW_015507594.1:58121-59696 GCF_001515645.1 Sinocyclocheilus grahami
TTTAGGGTTACAATTTGTTTATACTTTAAAATGAAACATGTTATTTGAACAGTTGTACCTTCGTGAGCCATCAATGTGGCAATATTTGTTTTGTTTATTTGAATTAATTATAAAGAATTCCAAGCACCACAGAACTGTTCGTCCCCACAGCCATGCACAGAGAGAAAGTGCTTTATTTTGAGGTCAAAAACAGTTTTTTTCCTACCATTTAAAATTCTAATGTATTCATAACTATCAAATATATGATGTAATAGACATACAAAAACAAAATGCCTAATAAATATTATAAAATATATAAAGAAAGTTGTGTCACTGGTGTTACCGTTGAACAAAAATGTGTTTATTTTGAAATAAAAATCACACTGATAACATCACTTGACTTCCTTGCTCCCATTTCCTGAAGATCTGTGAGAAAAGGCCCATGTGAAGTCCACGGTCTCTTTTCAGTTATCAGAAATCTTCTCATTTATCTCAGGATTTCATATGAAGCTTTTAGTGGACGCCGCTGGTATGACCTACTTTATTGTTAGGGAATTGTAAAAAACTAGAATACAAATGGATTAACCTACTTAATTTAGTGAGTATACCATGATTGACAACATGTGGTTTGATACCTTGCAGCAGACTTTTTATAAAATGCATTTTTCATGAAAATTGTTGAAAAGATCAGTAACACCAGTGACTCCCATTTATAGATAAACTTCATTCAAAGCTATTCATCCAGTTCTTCTGCATAAAATAGCACGAAGATTTCGTGATTCTAACTTTCCTTTATCATTGTTAATCCTCCTTTGGTCAGTTATGGCTAAATTGATTGTAGCTGAGAAGCAGCGACTTTACAGACAGTGTCTTTGTACATTTGTACACGAGTTGTTTTAGTTCAATTTTTTCTTTTTAAATGCTGTTTATGTTCTTTTACTAACTGCTTTCACTAATTGCCAAATGTAACAATTTAATCTCATCTACATAATTATAGTTGAAGAATAAGGATCTTTGGTCTTATATATGTCACTGGTGTTAAGGTCTCTGCACACTGGGTCCGAATTTTTCGTCCGAAATTTTCGCATGTTGAACAATAAATACAACCTCATGTTTACACACGACCTCTGAAACTTCGGACCAGGTTCGATTTTCTGCGTTTTCGCATCCGTAGCAAGCATTTTGATAGGAAAGGATAACGAATACGAAAAAAACAGAAAAACGCATACGAAAATTTTGGACTCGGTGTGCAAGGTAATAAAATTTCATAAATACCTTTAATATTTTCAAAGAAGTAAGGTAACACAGTGACAAAAAATGGTACATGTGGTCTTTAAATAAATGCACAAAAAAGATAAGAAATCATTAAGCTGTCATTTATGTGTATTCATAAAGTTAAAAGGTAATCTAATGTGGTATAAGTTTAAATGTTAGAAAAAGAAATACATTTTAAGACATCTTGCCATACCAAAAGCGGACATTTCTGAAGAACGAACCTTCACATCGAAGTCAACTGTTATTATATTACTTCTTAATTATAAACGCAACTAGTTTTCAGAGAAAGTTGCTAAAGGAAGGTCGATTTGTTGCTAAATG
>NW_015507595.1:0-1426 GCF_001515645.1 Sinocyclocheilus grahami
CTCCGACGTGACGTCGAGAGTGACCGACTGAAAGGGAACTAGAGTTTTGATTGATCTGATTAAAGATGCACATTTACACTGGAGCACTTCATATAAACCGATCTACCGTTTGCTATCTGCAAACATTGCAGTATGTGCCATGTGTAAATAACAGAGTTCATTTATGTAATGATGCTAAAGGTGAAATATTAAGGCATCTTTTTTTCAAGGTAAAATTGATTCCTCATGATATACAAGCTGTTATTCTCTGATTGATTTATGTAAGGCCTGCCATCAGAGGGCAGTGTTGATCTTACCTGCGACGCTGAGGAATCTGAGAAATAATGAGACTCAACTCAACCAATGAATGTAAGACAATTCTCATCTCATCTTGGTCACCAGTCTAGACAAGGCCCTTCTCCATCAGTTGCTCAGTTTGGCCAGGAGGCCAGCTCTAGGGAGAGTCCTGGTTGTTTCAAACGTCTTCCATTATGGATCATGAAGGCTACAAGATTCTGTGACCCTTCAATGCAGCAGTATTTTTTTCTGAACTCTTCCACAGATGTGTGGCTTAATGCAAACCTGTTTCTGAGCTCTACAGGCAGTTATTTTGACCTCTGTGCTTGGTTTTTGCTCTGATATGCATTATCAGCTGTTAGACCTTTTATTAAGACGTGTGTGCCTTTCCAAATCCTACCCATTCAAATGAATTTGCCACTGATTAACTCCACTCAAATGGTAGTAACATCTACAAGCAATATGAATGCTCCTGAGCTAAATTTCAACTGTCCCAGAAATTGAATCATTTCAGTTTTTTATTTCTAATAAATTTGCAAAGTTGTTACAAGCCTACTTTTTGCTTTGTCGTTATGGTTTATGGAGTTTAGATTGATATGGAGAAAAAAAAGTTATTTAAAGCAGTTTAACATAAGGCTGCAACATAACAAAACGTGTAAAAATGAAGGGGTATGAATACATTTTATAGGCACTGTAAATAAGCACATCAACTGGCACAATACATACATTATCCAGTATCAGTCGTTGGTTACACTGAATGTAATAAAATCAGAATATTTTTTGTTATTGATGTTTTAAACAGGCTACTTGTCCAGTCGGGCGAGTAAAATTCTCTTTCAGTTGCCCATCAATAAATCCACTCGTCTCTTACAAGCGATAACATCGAGTCCTGACTAACCAAGCATTGTCACTCATCTCAACCTTCAGAGAGTAACTTATAGTGTCACATCAAACTTCAGTGTCATAGTAACTAAGTGTCGTTTTACAATAACACAAAACTGCATTGCTGTGAGAGGTGCTGTTTCTTTTCAGTTTTCTCTGACTTTTGTTTGGTATTTTCAAACGTGAAAATCTGGTTCTCAGATTACTTTTCTTTTCATAATTTTTGAAAACACATTTCTTTCAGTAAACATGTCTCGCTGTAAGACTT